>NW_009225828.1:336-45739 GCF_000690835.1 Fulmarus glacialis
AAAAATTACAGTAACATCAGTAAGAATATAATTTCTGGGATACATGCTCAAAGACTTTAACACTGTGTCATAAACTTGAGAAATAATAGGTTCAGACACAGGTCCAGGTGATTTTTAATTCAAAAGTCCTTTTCACCAAAGTTAGTTTTGGGGTTTGCTTTTTTTAATGTTGGATAGCAAGGATTTTTTAAGTTGTCTTTTCTATCTTTTATTTTTCTTCATGGAAATATTACCATTTTTTAAAAATAAAATTTTTTCTGATGGTTATTGAGAAGCTATAGGGGGTTGCCAACAGAACAGACAGCTCCTTTTTGTTACTTACTGAAAACAGCAAAAAAGAAGCAATGCAAATAGCTCAGTTTCTAATACATGTAATATTCTAAAAACTCCCAAGTTGTTACAACCAACTTTAATGTTGATGTTCCATGGGAAAACAGAAAGTTAGTACACAGGCAGGTAAACAGGTACAGTCTATTGCAAACACTGTGCCTGTCCAATTAAAAAATAAGCATTACTTCATTACACACTTTGAAAGGAATGTTTGCTCAAGCATGCAAAAGTATATAAAATAGGCTTCATGAAAAACAGAATAATAGGCTTAGTGAAAACTGTTCTCTACTGCACAATGGATAGTTCTACTATTTACAGCTGAGTTTTCTGTGTCTCTCCCTGTTGCCTGGATGCGGAGAATATTTTCATTTCATTTTTCAGTAACGTTTAAGTCGCAGCAGAAAGGCTGGGTTACCAGATACATCTCCTCCTCTCCACCTTGTTCCTTCTGACTTTCGCTGCCATCACTGATCTTCCTTCCAGTTACTGACTCTTACCGCTGTTTCGAAAGATATAACCTGTTATAGGTATTAAAGATGTAACCTTTGCTGATAACCTGTTCTTAGGACCTGGCATGAGTAAACTTAACTGTGGTGACATTGGATTCTTGTGCCGAACTCTATTCAGGTGGAATCATCAGTCCATTTTTACCACTTGTATTTGATTGTCTTGAATAGTTCATTCAGCTTTGTCCTGTTTAAGTGAACCAGCATATCTTGTCTGCCTCTTGTCTGCCGTTTGAGCTTCACTACAGTGACATTTGAGTGCCCTGAAAAAATTACTTACCCTAAATTTTTCCCATGAATTAATAGGAAATATTACCCTTGCTTTCATTGATGGTAGGGGAAGAAATAAGAATCAATCCCAATAATTGCAAGAGGCAATAGCTATAAACCTGTTACAGCCCAGGAATTCAGCATGACTGAAACCCAAGGCCTCCATCTCTACCTTGTGGACAGCCTGCAGGTTAATAAATGGCCTAAGAAAATACTTCTGCAATGAGTCAGTCAAGACTGTTTAGCCCATTAGCAATGGTTAAGGAAGAGTGTGACAACTACGCACCAATTCTTCCACTGGTGTTCCTCCAGTGATGACTTCCAGAAATTTCCAGAAACTTGGTGTTTCTGGAAATCATCTTTACAGTCCTCAGTATGAACTGTGTTTTGTAAACAGCCAAATTAAAGTTACTGAAAACCAACAGGGGAAAAAAAAAATCCTTTTGACTCAAGACTTTGGATGGAGTCTACGTACAGCAGATCAAGTACATTATACTAGGATACGTGGAAATACAGTTGGAGAAATATTTGACCATCTCTGTTTTGTTCTTGATGGACCAATGTATAATTTTGCTCTCTTTTATGTAAATGATCTGAGGTAACTGATGGCCTCTGCAGTGATACGAGCAAAAAAGAAAAAGGGATGTCCGCTACAAGTGTAAAAACTACTTTTGCTGCAGCTCTTGCTCTTAGCTCTAGCCCTTCTGTCTAAATCACAGCAAGCTGAGACAGCGTGAGTATGTATTACAAAGAGATCTTTCAAGTGCAGTGCTACTGGTGTGTAGGCAGAATTTAGATCAACGTGCAGATTTCTCAGTCCTATAATATTCCTGTCTGCAAGTCTTCACACTATTACCATAGAAGTGCTGTGGTAAAGATCTCGTGAAGGATTGCCTCTTCCCGACACTTACACAATAACAAACATTGCTATTCAGAAAGATAGAATGGGGACACTGTTTCCTTTTGCTCTCTGGCAGAGCTGTGCATGGATTGAATAGAGCAGACTGCCACTCCTCTGCTGATAAGGCATAGATGCCACAATTTCCCACCGTATTGTTTTGCCAGTTGTGGCTATTAGTACAATACTCCATTATGGTTTTTATCGTTATGATTGTTAATACACACACAATGCTGTGAGCTCTCTCAAGTTTTGTATATCTCATCCATTAGGAATGTATCCGTTGTTGGATTCCTCAAGGTACCAGAGGAACAAAAGTCTAGAGAGTAGAAAGAAAAACAAGCTATCTGCTGTTGGCTTTTTGTTTGGTTGTTTTTCCGAGTATTGTCAAGGGGCAAACTAATATCTCTTTCCTTCTGGAATCATGTCAGCAGCAGGACAATCTTAAGTGTGCTTTTCAGGTTTTGGACCAAAATGCTTAAATGTCTTGCTTTTATTAAATCACTTTTTCCTACTTAAATAGCACAGTAGATAGCTATAGCCTTAAATTTCAAGATAGTCACTTAGCAGTTGCTTGCCCCAGGAGAAGTAATTGATTTTGCATGTTTTCTTCAGAAAGCTTTCCTTATGATACTGATCTCCTTATGGAAGGAAAGGGAGAGTAAAGCAAACAGAGCATCACTTTCTTCTTTTTGTTTAATTTTGTTTTGCATTAGTTACTGCACCAGAATTTTTCAGTTACTACTTAGCCTTTGCTTTTTTTGGGGTGGGGGAGGTAGAGAGGGAGCAATTTTAGTCCAATTCCTGCCTGAAATTATGACCGTTTTATAATCTGTGATGAAATTATCATGTGTCCTAAGGGACAGGATGTTCCCTTGATGTATTAACAATTGTATATGTACTGAAGTTACAACAGGCTTTGTTCCAGTTGATATTCTTGCATGCAAGTCCCTCAGTTGCTGAAATGTGTTGTGATTCAGGGTTACATGAATATGTGTGTACATATGTAATTCTGTATATAAAAACAGACACATAGAAGTGCCAAATAATGTGTTGCAAGTACAGGGATGCCACTACTCTTACTCAAGACAGGCTAATTCACATTAGATTGTTCAGTCCCCTTTGAGATTTTATGCGGTGCTGATCATTCTGGTACCGGAGGATTCATTGCTTACCTTTCTCAAATTTAAAAAGAAAATCAGTCAAGTAGGCAGTCCAGACAAGCAAATATCTAGAAGAAATATGAAGCCTGAGAGAAAACTTGTCTTTGATGGAAAAAATTATTTTGATTACTCACCTGCAATCCACCTTGTTTCCAATGGAAGGAAAGAGGGCTATTTAGATATGTGTGAGAGAGAGAGAGGTTCTACGATCAAAAAGAAAATAACAAAACTAATGTTAGCACCTACCTTCTGCTGCTTGTTTGTGATTTCTTGTAGGCCAGCTGTGGACGTGTAGATCAGCTTTGTGGTGTTTGAAACTAATATTGCTATACCAATTTTATATCTGTTTAGTAGATACTTGTACTTTGATTCTTACCCATAGGCTCTACCTTAAGCCTTGAGACAGCTGGTTAATATTCCTTGGACCTTTAAGTGTCCCTCTGAGTTTGGTAGAACTGTGATTTAAGTCTATATCTAAGTGTATTCTATCTTAAGTAGCATGGCAGTGGGATACTGATAGACTCTCCTGCTATCGCTAGCCCTCTTTAACCAGGATTACTGCATTTGCCTTATCGTGACTGTTCATACATGTCTACTTAATTCTAGTCATTTCCCTAATGGACCTTCTTCATAGGCTGAAGACCTGAAAGGAAGGGAAGACCCTATGATCAGCAAGGCAAATATCATTAGCCTGCCTGTAACTGGCAGCAGGCATCTTTTTTTTTTCTTGTTGTCATGCTTGACTGGAAGCACATAGAGCTTTGCTGGCTTCTGAGTTGAAAGACAGGAAAAAGCACAATGTACTTAGTGTTCTCCCTCACTCCAAATGAGGCAGCATCAGCTTCTGCTTCCCCTGGGGCAAGGCAGATACCAAGAGCAGGGTGGATGGGAGCAGGTGGGCTTGGCTGCCTTCCTTATCTGCCATGGTTTGTCCCTGCTTGCCAAGGGAAACCTGCCTTAGCAGGGCAGCACCGGGCTGAGGCCAGGCTGTCCCCCACCTCTACCAAGAGGAGATGCCCTGCTTGCTTTCAAACAGGAGGGAGGGGGAAACATAATGGCTTGTGAGGTTTTATAGAGCTCTGGGTACTTCTTAGCAGCTGTAATGTTTTCCTGTTTCCCACCAGCAGCTGGCAAAGCTTAGAGCTTGCTGCTTGTGCTCACTTCCCCCAAACCTTAGCAGAGAACTGATACTAATCTCGGCACGTGATGTGTCAGTGGAGGTTTCGTGGTTAGAGGTCATTATGTGTTTGCGTAACAGTTCACATGGCTGACTGGGTTCTGACTTGTCTTGTAGGTGCTCTGATGACAAAACTCTCTGCTTAAATAAGAAACTCTCCTATTTACAAAGTAATTAATGTACAGTTGGGAACTGCAGAAACCTGAGTGAAAACTAAACTTGATCCAGAGCCTTCAGCTCACCCCTCTCCTGTGTCATGACACTAAATGAGATTAACATTATCTGTCTTCATCTGGGTGTTGGGAAAACTAGTTCATTTTTGTTTGCATAATGTTTTGCATGTGAAAGTGAAAGGTCCTTTGTTTGCTGCAGGTGTATTGTCCTCCCACTCAGAAATATTCATTCTGTTCTGAAATAGAATAAACTTTTCTCAAACAACCATATAAGGGAAGACTGAATTTTTTTGTTGTTGTTTTTGCCTCCTGAATGTTTGAGTTTCATCCTGCATATGTTAGCATTTGAAAACAAATTTTGTTTTGTAAAGTTTGCTCTGTGTGTTTCTACCAGTTGCAGCCCTGAATAAGTGAGAATAAGCAGCTTATGCAAGACAATGGAGGAGTAAAAATCCAACGTGAAGAAAAACGTTTACCTGTACATCCACTTGCAATAGCTATTGTAAGATGAAGATATGCATGAAAAACAAGATATTATCCTTGTCTTATTTGGCCATTTTCTGGTGACTGTCTACTGCTGTGAAAGATTTCTCTGAAGAAAAATTGTTCATCTCCTATATATTTTACAGTACACACTCATATATAAATGTGTATATAAACTCCCTCAAAAAAAAAAACCACCCGCCATTTCAAAGGATAGGCAGCTGTAAGTCTTCATTGCCTTCCCTTTCTCTATTAAGACATTCAACTGGAACCAGGCACTTGTTTTTCAGGTTCATTTAGTTCCTGTTGCTTGGTCCTGCTTTTGATTTCCACAGCCATTGATTGCTGTGTCTCAAAGGATATTTGCCATAGTCTAATATTTCTCAAGCTGAAGAAGTCAGCAGGGCTCCTCTTTCAGGGATAGCGCCCACTGAAAATACCTGCATCCTTGATGATACCTCCATTTCTTCTTGCCTCGCCTTCATCATTTGTTGACTGATGGGCTGATGCTGACACTCAAACTGGCAGAGTTACTCCGATGCAGAGGGTTTGGAGGCTGCACTCAAGCAGAGGGGTGCTGCACCTCATCCTTAGTGTGAATATCTTGTCTGTGAGCTGTTTGCATCAGTTAAGTGTGTACCAGGGACTACTGTGACATTTGGGTGTGCTGCCAGAAAGTATTTGGGCAGAGATAGAGCCAAAGCAGCAAAATCTGCACTGCTGTCCACAGGCTAAATCAACAGCTGTCTTTGCACTAACCACAGTGGCATTTGCAGTGGGTGAGTCCCTGTTCCTGGCAGGCTGCTGGCCATTTCCCATCCTGAGATTCTACCAGCTGATGGGAGCACGAGGACTTTTGGACAAGACCAGCTCAGGAAAGAGACCAGCTCGTTTTTACAGCTCAGGAAAGAACACTTAGATGGTTTGTCCTGAGACATGGAAGCACATGGGTTGCGTTTATCTTCCCCAGTCAAGACAGCGTTTGGCCATCATGCACAGGCAAGGTGATGTGACTGGATTTAGGCTGACAATATAGGCTCTAGCAGGGCTGCAGAACAGCTGGTGTGGTCTTTAAAAACTGACAGCATAGGGGGAGGAAAAGGCATTTACCCTTGGCAATTTTGAACAAAAAAGTATCTTTAAAAAGAGGCCAAGTGTTGGGCAGGTAGAGGCAGGAAGCCTGTCAAACAGAGCTTTTTCAAATTACTTGCCACTTTGGGGAAAACATTTATCACCTGTGATGTTATCTATCTCTGGTCCTGGCCAAGGTCCCTTTCTCAGTGTGTACCTTCCCGCTCAAGCATAGGAGGCCACCTTCGGGCACTAGATATTTCCCTGCTGCAGAGCTCTGGAGAGCCTTGCAGGTGCTTGTCTTAGCGTCCAGGTTTTGTCTGCTTGTATAGCATGACTTTTGTCTCTGCCACAGAACAAAGGATATAAAGAGCAAACATGTAAGACTATTCTCTGTTACTGCTTTCACAGTTGTAGATTTGAAGTACTGCATGTCAAGATAAGTGACTGTTTCCTCCTGTGATTTATTCTTAAGGATGATGAATCAACTGCAGGGTTAATAAAAACTGGAATTTTGATAGTGAAGATTTCTTTGAAAATAAATTATTATCTCAGAGAAGATGTTTATAGAAGTGGAAATGATCTCTTAAAGTTCAAAGCAGTATCATAAACATTAAACATCTGTCTAATGTACATCTGTCTCTGAGATCTAGGTGGTTTGTGAGGTTGAATATAGCTTGTGTTCTTGGATTTGGTCAGTATAGCTGACAGTATATCTAATAAAGAAAAAAGATCACTCCCACGGTCACGTGTGTGCCTCAAACAGATCTCTGTGATTAAGTGTGCATAGATATTTTCCAGTAAGTCACTTGTCAACCAAGCAGGATTAGGGTGATACTAAAAAGCCAGATTGTAGATCTGCCGTAGAGAATTGCGCACACTGGAGCAGCAGTCCAAGAGTATTTCAAAGTTGAGCCTGTGATTAAATAAGAATAGATTTGAGCGGGATTATAACTACTACTTTACACAAAAAGGCCATGTAGTAAGTTTGAAAGAAGCTTAAAAACTTTCCAAGGAACTTACCATTTTTTTTTCTTTCTTCTCACGTGTTTTCTTGTATGCTCTAAGCGTACCATGGAAATCTGGCAGAAAGTAGTTTTCTTTTTCTATGAAACACTAAGATTAAAAGTGCATTTGTCTTATTACCAGATGATCATTCCTCCTGCTTTTAGAAGAAATATTAAAAAAAGGTAGCATATGACAGTTATATACGGCTACAGGAATCCCTACTTTACAGGAATAGGGAAGACTCAGGCTCAAACCTTACTCAGTCATTCTTCCCTCTTCTTCAGAGATTACCCCAGCTGTAGGCTGCTTATTTTAGGGGAGTTTTTCCTCTTGGCATTGTTCAGCTTTGGCTAAATGGAAAGTCTTTCTAAAAAGTGATGTTTTCTTCAGGGGAAAGCTCTCTAGTCCAGAGTGAATTTGCTGTTTGGACAAAAGGGAGGGGAGCTATTATTCCAAGAGTATTAGCCTCCACCTGAGACGTGGACACCCAAATTCATATCTCTGATTTATTTGTAGTGAGAGACATTCACTCACTCTCACGCACACTCTCTCCCTCTGCCCCGGTGAGTATTGCACACTGCGTCACTATTTACTATTCTAATCCGAAGCTAAAAATGAGCATTACATCACATTACCCGAAAGACTTACAGACAGTGTGTCTACCAGTATAAATACCTATTCACCAGGCTGACTGCAGAATTAGCTTAGTGGAATTAGCACAGAGCAAGAAAAGATACTACCTTCTCAGTATTCATTTTTAAGTAACATAAAGAAAAATACCTGGTATGCAGAACATAAGAATATTACAAAATACTATCAAAAGTTGTTGCGGTAGTTTTGTTCGCCACTGTAGCCTCATCACGTGAATTTTGAGCTTTGGCTTAGTATCCTTTTAGCACAAAAACCACCCATAGACCAAACTGTAGATTTGTGGCTACAAAACACTGCTAAATAAGTGCTTCTCACTCAATATCCTTTCACATTCTTTATATTCTTTCCTAGAACGTAAGGCCAAAAGGGATCATTACATTCATCCAGCCTGATGTCATTTGTAATGTGGATCATAAAATACCAACCAGTGTTTCCTGACTCTTCATGTGGTTGAATGCAAGTTTATATAAATATATATGTGTGTGTATATATATATGTATATTTTTAGAAGTTCATCTAATCCTGCTTTGCAGATGATACAGAATTTGCGAGTCTTCAGCAATTTAGTCTACATGTTAATAATCATCTTACTTGGAAACATTTTCTTGTTCAGTTTGAGCTTTCTTCCCAGTATTATTTTCCATTTCCACTCTTTACATTGAAACTTAGGCCCACTAATTTTAGAATCAGATTTTTTGGTTAAAAAAAAATTTAAAAAACCTTGTTGAAAAAGCATGTCAGCCCTTCCTTGTGTTCCTGAAGTGCGGTGCAAAACTCTTAGTGATTGTCTGCCAAAGGTGAAGGGTTATTTACCTGGTTAATATTTGTGCACAATAGCAACTGCCTTCATCTACCTTTAATACTCATCTTTAACATATGCATTGTAAAAAATTCATTCCCTTTCTTTTTTAGAACTTGGTAAATGCTAGATTTCTTTCCTTTTATTTCTTCTTTTTTCCCTCTCAATTTTATCAGTAGGTGGTTGGTTTTTTTAAAATGCTTTACCAATACCAGCATGTGATGATTTTGTGTGTAGTGCACATTTCGTTTTGGGATGGCTGTGGCCTAGTGCCAGCACTAAAATACATTTAAAGTTTTAAAAAATAAATCAAATGAATCGGTGATGATATACTTGGCTCTGCAATCCTGTCATGCTTTTTTGGCCTTTCCAAATCCATTGACTTATTTATAAAATTTCCCATATGACTTGGCACTTGCATCTGCAGCATTAGTGTAGTCAGAAGTCTGCATTTTGACAAAATCCACCTAGCAGCTGTTAAGAAAATAATACAGGATAATCTTTTTGCCTGCCTAACTCTCAAATAAAAAGTGAAAAGCCATTCTTTGTCTCCTGTGATAGTAGCAATAACATGTTCTTAAAAGCAAACTTGTAACTTTTCAAAAAGGTATGCTCTTCTATTTTAAAAAATGAAGATGTTCACCAAAAATATCTTCAAGTGTTTTTAATTACGTGCATTTTGTATTGTAAAATTACCTTAGGCACCAAGTGAACACATTTTTTCTGTCGAAGTAGATGGTAGATAAATGTTGCCCCATATGGAAACAATGAAAGTCAGATTCCTTCTTATGAATTATGATGGGTTTTATTTGGTTTTGGGTGTCGGGAAAAATAAGACAAAGCACCATCATCAGAAATAGGTATAATTGTTGCTCAAATTCTCCTAAAAGAAAATTCAAAGCCAGACATTTTAATTCTTTATATAGAGATTTTGTTGTGGCCTGTGCAGGTTTGTTAGAGTTAAATGCAGCAGAGTAAAATTACGTGTTATGATTTGGAAATTAGGCAAAAAATAACCATTTTGATTCCGATAGGGTATTTTGATCTTTTTAACGTTAGACAAAATGACGTGCAGCTCTAAAGCAACAGCACGTCAATGGTCACTGAATATACCTTTCTGTGTGGCACAATCCTTGACGTACAAAGGTTAGAAGTACAACTCATCTTGCAGAGCTTTAAATATTAGGCTACGCTTGGCAGCTTCAGAAAGGAAGTCGTTCCTTTATTAGCCATCTATCTCTGAGGCTGAGACAAAAAAAAAAAGTGTTCCTAATTTATATAGGAAGCTGATAGTAAAACCGCTGCTGAGTTGGGCTCTGAGTTGATCCTTCTGAGAGAGAGGATCTGGGCCAAAACTCCTCAAAGTGGATGTGCTCCTGACCTTTGTCAATGGGGACAGCAAACAACAGTAGGATTCTTGGATTACCAGGTGAAAGACAAAGTCATCCAGACACCAGAAAGGACAGCAGTGAGGTGCAGAAAGAGGAGAAAGCAGAGATGCACAAGGAATGTGCATACCGAGGGAAAAATACAGGTGTAACGCTCGGGGGAGCTGACCAGTCTCTTCTGACTGATCTTACCCTGTTTGGCAGCAACTGGGGCAAGCGATGCATCTTGACCTGCAGTTTATATAACCTTATATAAAGTTTTAAATATAGTTTTTATGTATGTGTTCTATATATGTAGTTTATATAATCTATATATAGTTTAAATATAACACATATGTTGTGCGGTGCTTTGCTTTCCTTTGTCTACAGGAAATTACAAAAGTTATATGGCAGTTTTCATGGCATTCCCTGTCTAACATTCATTTATGGTAGTGTATTAAAATCTCCTTTTGATTTAAAAATATAGGAAGTTGTAAAATGAATGTTAAGGTATAGATGCGTATAGTTAAGGAACCCAAACAACCTTAGTAGTGTCCTGGAGTGCTATCATATAATAATCATTCTTTTCCTCCCCGAGTCATTTGGTATGCTGAGAGTGTGCATGCTGGACAGAAATCGAAGCTACTATAGTTACCTGTTCACTTCTTGCAACTGCAATGTAAAACAGAGTAACTTGCCTAACAATTGCTATAAACGGACATGTTTTAATTCTGGACTGGGAAAGGAGTAGGAGCAGACAGTAACAAACCAGCAAACATGGTTTGTTACTGTAGCTGGACTAATGACTAAAAACTTACACACTTGGTCCTCTCTTCTTGCCGGCTAGGTAGGTCTTCATTATTCTAAGTAAAGATTGTCAGAGTACAGAAAAGAAGTACAAAACTGAATGCAAAGGAAACATTTCCTCTTATGACTTACTTAATTCAGTAAAGAGTTATTTTTTTTTTTAAATGCCAAGTCTTATAATGACTTCATCATTTCATAATATATACATAAGCAGAAATGTACAGAATAACCACCATCAGTTTTTGATAGGTTTAGAGTATCTCGAAGTGTGACTTACTTAAATAATATTTAGTTATTTAATTACGGAAATACAATGAGTTTTTTTTAAAGAAAAAAAACAAGTGGAATTTAGCAAAAGTATTGCTTCAATGAAAAGTAACTTTCCATTGACACACGTCCATCAAAGGAAGAATAAAGATGCTCCTCAGCGTACTGGTTTTATAACGGTCAATGTACAACAAGGATATCTTGTGACCTTATTCCAATCTCAGCCCTTAGGTACCTAATTTCAGCTCCTGTTTTCTCTGAGAAAAATTATTTAATACAGTTCATTTTGAAAGTTGTTTGGGGTGACTTGCACTCCCACATTTTTCGTTTATCCTATACAGCACTTTATTGCCTTAATGGAAAGGCTATGAAGATATTTTCTTCCAGCATGAGATCAACTACAAGCTGCATAGAAAATGAGCAACAATTTATTTGTCATCTTTTTGTAGTTGTTTTGTAATGAATTTTTCATAGTATATAACTGAGTACCTAATCCTACTGTGTTGTTTTCCTTGCATGCTGGTGCATTTCTAGTACTGCAGCCAGTTTATAATTTTCTGACACAAGTAGCACATCTTGTGTCTGCTCTCAAGAGAAGCCACAGCTACCCTGTGCTTCAAATTCTCTTGCAACCATTTTGGGTTACGCCTTCTTCACCCAAGAAATCTCTGGAGTGAGGAAGTCTTGAATGGACAGTGTTTTATCCTCTGCCTAATTTACAGTGATATTTCATGGCCTTGAGACAGCATCTGTGTTCCCAGAAGATGGAGCATAAGAAGTGCACTTTGGCTGGGCTGGTTTTGAGGGGGTAGGGGCCAGTGCCACACCAGGGGAAGGGGAAGGCCCTGGACACTGCTCGTGGCAGGGATGAACAGTGTCATTCCTTGGAAGATGTAAGGAAAGGGAAACAAATCGAATGGGCTTTGGCAATGGTCCCAAACAGGTTGAGGAAGAGAATTATCCACATTAATGATTAATGATGGCAAAGCTCATTCAGCTTGAAAAGTACTTTCTATAAGTGCTAAGTGCTGGCATTAAAAATGTATGCATTTTCATTTCAATCTACGCTTGGCATCTGCAAATGGAGGGGAAAGGGA
Organism: Fulmarus glacialis; assembly: GCF_000690835.1. Lineage (NCBI taxonomy): Eukaryota > Metazoa > Chordata > Aves > Procellariiformes > Procellariidae > Fulmarus > Fulmarus glacialis. The sequence continues at coordinate 12,404 of NW_009225828.1, forward strand.
AGAGCCGACAGTGTCATTATGGCAACACTAATACCTCCCTACAGCTGAAATCGCAGTTTGCCAAGGCACGCAACCTAGGACCTGGTTCTTGCAGAGCTCAGCCTACTGTGGTTGCAGCTAGTGGTTCTCTTGAACTGCTCTACCGCCCGCCCTGCAGAGCTCTAAGCGAAGGCTTGGAAACCTTCTGCAAGTCAAACCATCTACTAAGTGAACAGTTGTCTTCATTGAATCCCTACTGATAAAGAGGAAGACATCGACCATAATCTATCACGCATGGATTTTTTACACATGTAAAACTTTAAAAGATATCAATTACCCAATCTCTGTTTTTCTTTTCCAAAAAATAGACCTGTTGTCTCTGTTTGAGTAGGAGACACAGGGAAGGGGAATCTGACAGAAATGATTTGTTATGCTATCAAGGTGGTGGCATGCTGCTGCCAGAAAAGCTGTGTACCACAGCAGCAGAAATTATGTGGGCAGGAAGAGAAGTTTTTGCTGCAATCAAGCTGCGAGAGGTAAAATCTAAAATGTTAATATAGGTAATAGGGTCTGTGAAAGGAGCAGAATAGATATATCGAGAGGCAGAACAGAAAGAGAAGAGGCTGAACGAGTAGACTCAAAGTCTGGACCTCAGCAGCTACAAGCCACATGCAAAGGGTTAGGCCGGAAACGTGCTCGCTGATGGCCCTGTTTGATGGTGGGGTTGGAAGGAAGAAGCGGCTTTGTGCTCTGCCCCGCAGTTAGGCACGCTGGACTCGGCAAGGTCGATGCAGCCCTTTGCCTTCCCAGGCGGGTGGCAAGTCGGCAGCTGCATACCTTTTGCAAGTTCTGTCTGGAAATAGTACTTGAAGTCCCTGTGTTGCCAGCTTGCTGCAGAGCGTGTAATCCTTCTCGCCTCCCACCCAGCAGTACGCTGAGCTTGTTTTGTGTCTTCATTTCATTCTGCTTTTGGTCTAGCCTCACTCTTTATGCACATAACAGAGAGCTAGGGACCTACTTTCTGTAATTGTTTCCAGTTTGCCACTGCCAGCTGAACTCACAAGCAGGGTGGGAACATCACAGGGTGACCCATCTGCTGGAAAGCAGACCCTCGTTTGCTCTTTCTGTGTAGTGTCAGGCTGGTAGAAGTTGCGTGGTATTTGCAGAGAGAAGGATCTCTCTCTCTCTCCATCGCTCCCCTTGCCTCCCCAGCAGGCACCTATGCCGTAGCTCTCACCTAGATGTGGGAAGTGTGGAGGTGAAGGGGGGTGGTTGCTCTTCAAGAATAACAAGGTTTGGTCTTAATTTGTCCTTAGTCTAAAATATCCACCTTGTTTCTCTGTTTTGTTGATGGTCGTGCTGTGCACTACTGTGTTAGATGCTACGTTTTCAGTTATGACTTGGGTAAAATGCTGTGGTTGCTAGGGGAGAAAAGTATTAGTATTACCAATATTTATTATTCGGTCCCCATGGAAACTGTAGTTCTTCTGGGAGTCCTAATTCTCACATTTTTCCTTCCTATGGAAAAGATACATCTTTAACCATGAAGTTCAGATAGTTATTTTCTAGAAATAGAAGGCAAGATACACCACTCCCTTTTGCTCTCTGGTATGCTTGACAGATGTCTGTCTATGGGTAGTTACTGCTTACTAAACTGTGTTGTGGTTTCCCGTTACATAAAGATTTTTGGAGTGTGGTTAATCTAATTTTATCTTGGTAGTGTTTTATTTTTTTTTTTCCCCTCCTAGCTCCCTGTTTGATTTGTCCTTTTCCCCATTATTGTTATTTTTTAATTTGCTGCGTATTTTAAATTGGGGAAGAGTTATTTGATGGGGAAATTAACTTACTGTTTTCAATTTAAAGGTATAACCATGGCAAAAGCTGTGAGCATGGTCCATGGTTGTAAAAGGGACACAGTAGTATATGTTTTTTCAAAGCAGTTTGAGTTCTTTAGGTTTTCAGAGAAAAGCTGTTAAAATACTGAGTGGTTTGTTCTTGGTGGGATAGTTATCTCAGTCTTTGGCTCTCTTACAGTGCCTAAAACAGTATGTGGAACTTTTGATCAAAGAAGGTCTAGAAACAGCAATCAGCTGCCCTGATGCTGCCTGCCCAAAGCGAGGTCATCTGCAAGAAAATGAGGTACACTTTTACTGCAAATAGGTTTTTTTTTTCTTTTCTTTCCAGGATGTTTAAATGTGTCTTGCTCTGTATGTTACAGCTGCCATTGTTGCCAACGTATGTTTTTAATAATTCTTTAAAGGTCAAATATTTTGTCTCCATTTGTTGAAAATGCCTTAGATTATTGCTGTTCCTAATTGGAAATTTGTCTTTTCCTTTTCCTTCCTTCAACAGATTGAGTGCATGGTTGCATCAGAAATCATGCAAAGGTATAAGAAGCTGCAGTTTGAAAGAGGTAACACATGTAACACATTGCAAGGCTGTGGGAACGCTATCACTCCAGAGCGATCCCATAAATCAGAATCTGGCTCTGCACATGTTCATGCAGTACCATTGTGCATTAATTGTTTGGTCATCACAAAAAAAAAAAAAACAAAAAACAAACAAAAACGAAAAACGTTGTTTCTGTTCTTGCCTGCGTGATTCCCAGAATTGCAACATTCTGGGAATAAACTAAGGAAAGAAAATTGCTATGTATTATATTGCTCTATAACTAAGGGAGGGAGTGACTTCTATTTCGAGCTTTGCTGTTTGAGTTGACTACCAGTACCTAGGGGCTGGGGAGGTAGACTGACCCCTTTTACGGAGCCACCATTATCTCCTGTGATGGCATCTGGTGCAGAATTACTAGGCAGTTCTGTGTGTAATGATAACATGAACCTTGTTAATTTTTATGAGGATATAAGCTGACTGGGTGCCTTTGGGGATCTGGAACTGTGTGGCCATAGAGAACTTAGAGTAAGGTTTTGCTGAGGGCAGGACCCAGCCTAGAAACCACTGAAGTCATTGGTGGGTGTTTATTGACTTCAGTGGGCTTTGAAACATGAAATGACTTACCAGTAAGCAGCCTCCAGGAAAGGGATGAAACTGTATAACAGTCTTATGCTATTGTTAATCATGTGGTTACATTAGGGCAGAGGCCAACTTGAAATAGAGTCCTACTGGGCAAGGCACTGTAAAAACACTTTCTGATGGGTTATACCTGCATCCTATATGCTCTATTTAACTTCAAGTACAACTGAAGAAAAATACAACATCTCATTCTCAGAACAAGTTTAGTTCAGTGAATGAAAGTGGGCAATTAATTCAAACTCAGGAAACTCACTTTAGTTTGGTGCCTGTTTGTAAAGCAGGCCAGATTTATGTCTAAGTGGGTAGCATAAATTAAAAGGCTTCTTTTCAAAATGTGTGTCTTCAAATGCCCTGCCAGTCAACCTCAGCTGAAATACATTGTTATGGAAGACTGGTCTTGTAACCACCTTTGAATTTTGTTCTTTTATGCCCCTTTACAGAAGTGCTTTTGGATCCGTGTCGGACTTGGTGTCCATCCTCTACTTGCCAGGCAGTTTGCCAGCTCCAGGAACCTAGCCCACAGGACCCTCAGCTGGTCCAGTGCAAAGCCTGTGACATTGAGTTCTGCTCTGCTTGCAAATCTAATTGGCATCCAGGTCAAGGCTGTCAAGAGAACATGCCAATCTCTTTTCTTCCAGGAGAAACAAGGTAAAGTATTGCAAAAGATCAAGTATTTAGAAACAAAACAGTCTATCTTTGAACAAACCGGAGTATGAATAGTAAAGAGGCGTTTTCCTGATATTTTGTTTTAAAGCTGTTTCCTTCACTTAGCTATTCCTGTTCCTTTAATGCTGTGTTCCAAAACTGGATAGCTCTTGGCAGCCTCACTGCTTGCCACCATTCCCGGCAAAGCACAAAGGAGCTGCTTGAGCCTCCATCAGCCGCCCTTTTGCCACAGTGGGAAAAAGATGATATCCAGGCAGCTCATGAGCTTCCCTTCAGAGACCATCTCATTGCTGCTGCAATTCTGGACAGCGTGAGGGTTGGTAACATCATGCCAGACAGTGATTTTTAGGATACCCTGTCAATTATCCCCACTGGTGCACACTGGTGAAACTGCTTCAAGCTGTTTCCACTGGCATACTGCAGCCAGTGGATAAGAAAGGTCGTTGTGCATGTGTTCTACTTAATGTTTGGGCTTTTTCAAAGATTGTATAGCAGTTCAAGGTGTCATTGAAGCCCTTAGACTTAGCTACTCATAACTTGTCTTCTTTCAAGCTTGCTGTAACAGATGACTAGCTAGGATGCTGTCTTGAGTTCCTGGTCAAATACAGTAACTTTTGCATATGCTTTTTGTGTGTGCTTGACCAGAACTGAAGCTCACTAAACTTCATGGCAAGATAAAAAACTTTATTTATTTTCCTTTAGTATTTCGGTTGCTTTTAGTTTTTATTTCATGCTTCATTTTTTACTCCATTTAGGTTTGTTTTTTCATCATTTTGAGTCATAATGTGCCAGTAGCACTTTGTGCTGCCATGCATTTGGAGTTTCATATACAGTTTATGGATTCAAAGCATTTTTCTGTAATATGATTGCCCCTAGTGTGACTAACGAGTGTATGTCCTTTCATCCTGCTGTTGGGCAAATCAATCAACCAGTCAAGGGTCAGTCCTGTTTTCCAGCAAACTGTTGATTCCCCATCAGTTGTTCTTGTATCTCCCACTGGCAGTGGCTGCAGGAAGTGTCATTTGTTAAGGTACATTTTAGTTGTTGGTGTGCATAAAGCCTGCATATGGTAGAAACCTACTCGAAGGAAGTAAATGTTCTTCTAGTGTTTCCACATTCCCCTGTGTTGTGCCCACTATGTGAGGGGACATCCTATGGTTTTGCACAGTGATGCAAGACAAGAAGAGGCGGTGCTGACCCTAACCCATGAACCATGACTCATTAGGACAGTGTTAGAGATGAAGAGATCAACTCTGAAAGAACGGCATGCCCCAAAAACCTCTTGGTTCCTGATTTGGAAGGAAATCCCTAGGGAGGATCCTCAAAAAGGGCAGAGACAAGCAATGTCTACCCGGTGCCACAGTCCGAAGGAATGTGCTCTGGGCTTGTTGTGCCATCAAGGGATTGCTTCCTCTTCTTTTCTGAGAAAGAAGAAGGGAGGAAGAAGGAAAATGATCTAGACTTACAAAGCATTTAGATGTGAACTACCTGCTCCTCATCTGATACATACCGGGAGAAAACTGTATAATATCTGTTAGTATCACTAGATAACAAAAACAGTTGGTAAAATATGTGGCAGAGAAAATGTCCTGACTCTTACATAGGCACTGTAGTCATTAAACACTTTTTTCTAGAGATATGTGTGAAAAATAGAGTATAGCCAAAATATCTGAATAACAAAACTCAGTTAAATACCTGGATCTGTACTAATTTCTCATTTTTTAAAAAATAAAAAAGTAGGCTTATCTTCTTAGCACGTTTCTTAGAAGTTCTCTTCTTCATGGCCACACACCTTATTAATTCCTCACTCTCTCCCACAGTTCAATTTTTAAAATGGAAGAAGATGATGCGCCAATCAAACGCTGTCCAAAGTGTAAAGTTTACATTGAACGAGATGAAGGCTGTGCCCAAATGATGTGTAAGAACTGCAAACATGCCTTTTGCTGGTACTGTCTGGAATCTCTTGATGTGAGTACATGCCAGAAGCTTGTAAGTTCATTGCTTTGCCATCTAGCTGTCTCATTAATCAATTAAATAGTAGCTCACTAGCTTCTGCCCAGCTTGGTGGACTGCAACCCACCAGAGCTGATGCTGGTAATTTGATAGGATTTGTATGCTCTGTTTTCCTTGTCTGACCTTTGTGATCTTAGCATTTTGCCTATGTGAGTCAGGAAATAATCATTATAAAGTAAAATTTTATGAAAATGTTGTCTGCAATCTTTACATGCTAGCTAACATGGGTTTAGGGTTTTTTTTGCTTTTTTTTTTTTTAAATAATGCTTCATTTAGTACTGACTTGTCGACGTTCCCCTTCTTGAAGGAGTTTTAGGATGAGTATAGCAATGTTTTCAGTCTGTGGAAGTTTATCAGACAAATTTTAGATTTGATGCGTCACCATGCAGGAGTCTAGCAATCAGATTTGTTTACCATTCATTATATTCTATGGGACAAGAAATAGATCTGACATATGAAAAAGAATACGATGTTGTCCTAACACCAGGAATTTGTCAGTCTATAAGCTGCTGCTGTCATATGTTTATGTTTTTTTTAAAATCAGCCTGTTATCATGCCCAAGAATCAGAGTATATACAATACACAACATCTGTTTCCATGTCATCTGTTTTATTTTATAGCATCGTTAACAATAGCAAAGGAAATGTTTTAGGTTCCCGAAAGCTACTCTGACTATTCAAATCCTGTGTTTGTCCCATTGGAATGCTTTACTAACAGTCCTTAAGTCACAGGCTTCTCACGTGGTCAGTTAAAAAGCAGTGTTCCCTTGGTACTAGGCCTGCTGTCTTGGCTGGCTTGCGAAAGGATGGCAGGACAGATAGGGACATCATGTCTCAAAAATCTGTATTGTCCTTTTATTCTTCAACTAATAAAAGAAACTAAGTTTGGGAAGTCTGCGGTACAAGTATTCATTTTCCGTTGCTCTTTCTGTATGTGTGTAAAATATATACAAAGGGCAGCTTATCTTCTTGGATCCTCTTGCTAAACTCCATACTAGCATTTAAATATGCAGGTTGAGAGCCCTTGGGAGAAGAGTTCATTATAGACATATAACACATGCTAAACAAACCTGTTTGTGAAGACACTTAACTGTAAACAAAGTACTTTGGAAAGGTTGGACCTGGCCATATCCACCTCACTAAGCTTTGATCTTCCTGTACAATTCCTGGTTATAAGTTCTCAGTAAATAGTATTTTATAACTTGAAGAACAGTTTGTACTTCTGTTTATTACCTACCTTTTCATTTAATATTTTGTAGGATGATTTTCTCCTTATACACTATGACAAAGGACCTTGTCGAAATAAGCTGGGACACTCCAGGGCATCTGTTATCTGGCACAGAACACAGGTAAAGCTCAGATCTTTAAAAGCTCTGTACAGGTCTACTGCTGTCATAGTGCCTTCCTTTGCCTTACTCATTTTAACACCTTAGGGTAAAATTCTGTGCCAAATGGTAACTAATTTTCATAGCAGATTTAAAGAGGGCAGTAGCTTGGAGAGGAACAAGTAGCTCTCCCAGAGAGGACACTCCTTGGCAGAAAACCAAGAGAACTGAGAACTGAGAACTCTGCGTTTGCAGAGCCAGTTAAGTGACATGGTATGTTCTCAGTAAACAAGGAGGAAAAACTGGGTTGCCACCATCCATACTATCAACAGGGGAGCTCATCCTGCAAGGGATCTTTAGCTCCAGATCCAGAAATGGAAGGGAATTAGCCTGAGTATGCTCAGTATCTTGCAATGGACTCCAGTTGACTCATTCATGTAGTTTGAGTAGAAGGTAACCCAGTAGTTCCAAACACAGATTCAAACTGACAATTACAAAGAGTGTGGGGATACCTCTTGTAGTCTAGATTCAGTCTTGGTGGACCCAGCATGAATGCTGGTAGTGGAAGAGCTCTCTGCACTACTTAATGCATACAAAATAAATGCCAATGTGTGACTTAGTCCAATCTACTGCCTTTACAGTCACTTTAGAGATACAGAGACATTCGGGTACCTGAGTCATCTCTTCCTAAATTAATTGTGTGCCAGTTGACCTTAGCTTGAGACGAAATGCTTTTTATGAAGTACAGATTTCTTTCCATTTGAGCATAAACCCCAAGTCTAGAGAATAAACCCCAAGTTCTGGACAAACAGCTAAACTGAAATAAAAGAAGGATCGCACCCCTCTCCCTCCACATACACCCCTGGGTGCCTGAGCTATGGACTGGGTTTTGTGTGGCTTACCCAGTGGTATCTTAGGAAGTGTGTGGGTACATACGCTTTCCTGATATACCTGTAATATGAGGTGATGAATCTGATATTTGGAATCTGTTCTTAGCCACAGCAGTTAGTGCAAATATGTTTGATAGACAGTATGTTTGATGTTCTGGTCATTGCTGAGAAAGAAAGTGATAATTCTCCACCAGTCAGGTTATAATTCTGCTAAACCCACTAAAGCCAAATCAACATTGCAATCGTTTCCTTATGTTAAGTTCCTTTCAGTATTTATCCAAGGCAAATTGAGGTGAGCCTTTGTTGTTTGTGGATTTAAAAAAAAATATTTGTTTTGGCCAGAGGGAATGGCTTGATGCTGAGTAGGGCAGCAACTTCTTCAGAAGCAACAGAACCAAGTAGAAAATGAGTAAGTAATACTCAGCAGGCAGTTTTGTTTAAAAAACAAACAAACAAACAAACAAAAAACCCACAAAAAAACCCCCAACAAAATAAACAAAAAAACCTCCAACAAACAAAATGAAACTTAATGAATTCTTTGATGGCACATTGAGACTGAAAGGAAGGTGTAAATAGGTATCTCATAAAAATTACCAGTAGTCAGTCGGGTCCACTGCACTGCTAACTTCCAGCTTGGCTCTGTCTGACCAGTGCCCTCTTAGTCTGGACCGCAGAGAGCTGGGCAAGGGCATGCTGTCTCCAAAGAGTACAGTATGGCAATAGTTGCAGCTCACAGTTTTTAAAGGAGATGAGAATTTAGCTTTGGTTTATATCTGTAGTAAATAAATGCAAAGATTAGTAAATGGAAGTTGCATCAGATTGTCAGCACCTCCAAAAAAAGAATGAGTAATGAAATGTGTACACCTCTGAAGCTGAAAAAGAAATTGCTCTTGGCAATAAATTTGTTAGGGCAAGGAAGTTTAAGCTCCTTATCCCTGGACAGCCAAAAGCCAAGATTGAAAGAATTTGGCATAGAAGGAGGCAGTCTGAGGGTGGTGACTGCTGTCCCACAGCGCCATCTCCCGCAACCAGCCTTTCCTCTCAGCCCCTCCTCTGAAAATCCCTGGATAGTGGAATTGCAAAAAGAAATACATAGTAATCAGAACAAGAAATTGTCTGTGGCCAACAAAAGTACTAGTAAATCATCCCGTCTATACTATGGCTAATTAAATATTTGCCAGCTAATTGAAGTGGCTTGTCTAGCCCTGGCTAGAAGAATTCGTAATGAGTACTGCACTCTAATTTCTTTTTGCCTTCTGTTGTGAGGTTTTGCTAGCAGATTAGCATGCCACTCCTGCCTTCATTATTCGAAATTATTCACAGACACTCTCGTGAATAAATATAAATTATTTTCTCAAATAATTTGCAGGCATATTGTTGCAGCATTACTCTTCAGCTGCCTGTGGCAAATGGGAAACTTCCTCAGGCAATGAACCTCAACTTGAATGTTTTTTTAATAATTTTCCAAATTTAAACTCTGTAGAAACTAACAGAGTTTGGTACACCATCAGGATGGGTAGTTCTGTGGTCCTCTGCCCATGCTGGGAAGAGGGTGATCACTAAATGTCAATGAAAAAAATGCTTTTAGATAGAGTTAGGTCATGTCCCCTGAAGCAGCAGGGTGAGCTCAGGTCTGACTGCAAAAAGCCATTTGACATATGCAAAGTCCTCCTATAGTCTATAGTGTTTGTAATCTGTGGCTGAGATTCCCAAGCTTGTGTTCCTGCTGGTGGGAAGTTTGTGGGAGTCTTCCCAGATTCTCCATGAACAACATCAGAACTTTGACTGATTCTTTTTGGAGCTTTCTCCAGCAAAAAGGGGAGCACCTGAAAGTGGGAGTCTCTAACTGTCTTGTGGGTTTGATCCTGATATTTAATATTTAGATTTGATCAAGAAAAAAGTATCTAGTCAGTTGCTTCATTCGTTCTTTGAGATACATAGCAAAACTCAAAAAGGCAAATAACCATCTGCATCGCTTTGTGTGATGAAGTTGAGTTGTGTGGCTGCGGTTCTGACTGGAGCAATGAAACATGAATGTTGGCTCTCTGGTTTCACTCAAGTTTACTGACCGCAGGAGCTGACTGTAGCGTACGCTTGGGGGGAAGTCCTGGCTCTGATAAGGTCAATGGCATTTGCTGAGATCCTTTTGAAGGACACTGATGATGCACTGGCGTCAGCAGAATCTAGACATTTGTTACCCCTAATGCAATGCTATTCCTTTCTCTTGCAGGTGGTAGGAATTTTTGCAGGATTTGGTCTTCTACTTTTGGTGGCCTCCCCTTTTCTTCTACTTGCTACACCATTTGTTCTGTGCTGCAAGTGCAAATGTAATAAAGGAGATGATGACCCTCTACCTACCTAGACTGAGAGAACATTGGACTCATCACAACATGTGTTTTGATTTTATTGTTGCTGTTGATGTTTCCCTCTTGCACTTACATTGCTGTAGCCTTACTTGACCCGTTCTGCTTTTCACTGACACCCAGTCTTGGTTCCAGGAACTGTTGTTACTACTGTTGCATAGATCAATTGATAATAGACAAGGAGGGTAATGGAAGGCAAGTTTGGTGCTAAAGGGAGACCATGGACCCAGGTAGCTATCTGAAATGAAGAGGTGATACTGCTAAAAAAAATGCAAAAAGTTTCTGATGCCCTGCTGGTGGACTGGGAACTGTGCTGAATGACATCAGCAAAACAAGCTAAAAATGCATACAAATCTAAACTGTCTACATATCTGTTCGCTTGAAAATTTGTTGTCTATATATTTAAGTTGCCTATCATTTAAATCAGATAGTCAACTTAGTGTGACTTTACCATGCTTATTACACATCTGTTTTTGTTAAAGCCATCACAATGTCCTTTTTAGTATCTATTTTTCCAAGTATAACAAAATCAATAAGGTGCATATAGGCCATCCTATGCCTTTCTTGAAATCTGGGGAGGGTTAGAAGGACAAAGTTGGTCCTGTTGCCTTCCAGGAATTTTTTGAAGTCTTAAAGAAATTTGTTTGATTGAAAGCTACATTTTAAAAGTGAATTGATAAAGCTGTAAGGTTGAGTGGTGACACAAATCTGCTATCTAATCAAGGTTCTTTTAAAAATGCATTGATGGTATTGATTACCGCTGGACCACTAGTGTTTTTCTGAATTGTTATTTTTTGCTGTTGTTTAGGGTTCTGCTACACTTACAGGGCTATGTAACTTCTAATCCAGGTATCTTAATCTTTTTATATATAGAGAGAGATATATATAATCCTATTTAAACCAAATGTGTAAATAGCTGTGCTATTGAAATATTTTGGAAGTTCAGGATAGTTTGCTTCTGTCTTTAGGGCAATTATTAAAAAATATAGGACTAACTTTACTATTTAGCAGACTCTTGGGTTATCAATGAATCTTTCCTTTTAAGTGTAAAAATATATCAGGGTTATCCCTGTAGTTAATAATAAAAATACCTGGGATATTTGTGGAAGTTGTACTTTACATTTAAACTACTTAGCCCATTTTCAGAGTTAATATTGTATGATGTATGGTGTATGCTGTTAATAACAATGCTGTGACGAAACAAGTTTTCATTTGAAAAATAATCACTTGACTTGATTTGATAGTTTTACGGAATTCACAGTGCTGTGTTTCCAGGGTAGTAAAGTGTGCTAGTCAACATACTATTAATCATTGTAGTTTCTCTTTAGAAATACTTTGTTGAAAACCATTTTGCTATGATTTTAAAGCCTACAAGAATTTGACTAATAACTTCTTGCCATGAAATATGAAGCATCTGAAGCAATGTGTATGTCTGTGTGTAGTACTGAAGGAAAACATTCTTTTGAATGGCTTGTGGACTGAAGTTTGACTGTCGTTTTTTCATCATCATTTATTTCTGTGCATTATCAATGTACTGAGATGGATGAATATGTTGAAGCCAGGATAACTTTGCACTGAAAATGTATTAAGACCCTTAAATGCAACTGCTTCTGGCTGCTGTCACAGGCTGGGAGTATGTTTTCATAGCTCAAGCGTAAGGAACCGACTCCTTTATTATCTTTCGTTTTATACTGTCTATCTGTTAAATAAAAAGACTGTAGGGTACAATTTTGAAAAGGGCCACTGTCTTTTTATAAAACTACTCTTGAATTTCTTCTCCCCCCCCTCCTTCCAAGTTTAATGGTATCCAAATTCAAACTGTGTCTAACCACAGATTTTAGATCTGGGAGCTGGAGGTTATCTGCAATTCACTTACTTGGCTTGATTTTAATGAGTTCAGCCATTGTAACGTGAAGAAAAAGGATAGCTGGTTTCCAGCAAGTTTGAACTCCTTGAGCTATCTTCGGATTGTTTATGGTAATGCACAGTTCAGATCTTTGCTTGTGATATCTGGTTTTGTTATCACAGTATTTTTAGTATTTTAGCTATCTTTGTTATTAAAAATTGCTTAGTTGTTCAAAGGTATCTGTAGGGAAGTCTGGATAGTGTGTTCGATCACTGTTTGCCAGCCCCCAAAGGGCGTGTGGAACAGTGCTGAGTTCAGCGGGCGGTGAAGCGGTTATCTCACGCCGGCTCTGGCAGCAGCTCAGTCCATCTCCCTAGAGGTGCCCTAAGCTGAGCACCTGGCTTCTCCTGAGTCATAGCTTCAGTGTGCAGAATAATGGAAACCCTTCTGCGAAGGACAGCTTCCTGGAGGTAAGCTTAAGCTATGACCTTTCATCCTTGGCTCTGTAATTCTATTTAACTGGAGAAAGAAAAACTGGACAAAAGGACGTAAAGATTTCATGGGTTGTTAATTTTCTAATTGGGAGCACTAAGGGATTTTGCTGTATGTGGCAGTGGCTCTAATGACCAATTCTACTACTGGGATAATAGGGAACAGCAGAGGTGCACTGGCCTGTTAACAGTACCGGAGTGTCCTGGTATGAGGTTTATTTTCTCTGTGCCTTTCTTAGGGACGGCCTTTATGTGGCAATATAGTGAAACTTGAGTTTTCCACGGTACTGTGTGGCCAGTTAATAATCAATGTCAAAATTAATGCATTTCCAGATTTTAAAAAAAAGGAAAGAAAAAGAAGTCCTTACAAATACAGACTTTTTTAATGATAGTTTATAATTAATGCTCAGAGGTAGCATTATATATAATCAGAAAACTGTACTTCTGTCGGTATATCTCTGTCCCCGATCTCAACATACTTGAATTGCTACTGGACATTTTTATGATATATCTCGTTTCACATCCTGGCTGTTGGGATAGACTATATGCCTACGTATATTTACCAAATACCTAATTCTTTCAGGTTTACTAAATGTCATTCCATCTGTATTCTTCTCGGGGATTTTTTTGGTGGTTTTTTTTTTTATTTTTTTTTTTAATGCTGTTTTGTTTCCAAAGTAGCAACTTCTGGCGGTGACGTATTGAGTTTGGGGCATTTTTATGTTACAGCTTATATTGATAGTGTGACATTTAATACCCTGAAATTGAATTGTAAATACATTATTTTAAACTCTGACATTTAAGCCCCCTGCCATGGAAAAGCGAATGTTTGTGTCTGCTGCTTTTCAGATGAAATTCTGTTACAACAGCTTTGACTTCTTAGATTTTCACCAGAAAAATAAGATGCACTGCATGATTTCTGTTGCTTTTTTTATGGTTATGCTATTATTTAGAGTTTTTGCATTGTCTTAGTTGCTGTTTTTAATGGAGTTTGTAGCAGTACATCATTTGCATGTTCTGTTGGGGTAAAGCAAGCATGGGACCGAGTGTGGAGTCCAGACTCCAGAGGCTTTGCATCTCCCTAGACTTGCCATTCATTAGTTGGGCTGAAGTCAGTCCTGAGAGAGGACAGGAGCATAGCCTGCACCGACTGCAGTGGCAGCAGCATTGAGTTTTCCCCACGTGACATTGGACAAGTCACTTGATCTTCTCTTATCTCAATTTAACCATCTTTTAAATGGATGGACCGATGTTTACCTACCTCACAGGAAGGCTGTGAGGGCAAATTCATTGGTTTTGAAGCTCTTCGAGATTCTGTGATGAAAGATGACATAAAAATGCTTACTGTAGTTTTATGTTACTATTTCAATTTTATTCATGTTGGCATTCATCCTGAAACCTCCTACTACTGACTTTAGCATGCCAAGAACTTGGGATGCTTTCCCCCATATACCAAGCAGCATGATCTTTCCTCAAATACTCCGGCTTACGAATTAGGCAAAATCCCAAATAAGAACTGACTGGATCAACTCTCAGCTGACAGTTGATCTCCTGACATGCAGGAAACACAATCAAATTTAGTGAAAAGCTCTCTTGTTTATGGAGCTGACAGGATAAAATATTCATAGATCAGAAAACGATTAAGTGCTTTCAGTTTAAAATTGATACGGGCAGGAAAATAAAAACGAAGTTTTGTGCATTTCATCTGTAGGCCTTTTACTGTATAGGAATAAATATATTTAATACAGGCCGTTCCTCATCGCAGTGAGGTGCAGCATGCATAAAGCTTTGTGCAGGTTTGCTTTTTTTTAAAACCAAAGTTTGTACATTTCACATACATAATCTAAAATCCTGAGGAAAGCAGATAGAATACGGTTTTTGATGACATTGATATTAAAGACATCAAAAAAGCCTGCATCAGTGCTTAATTGCTAACGCACTTAGATACTAAGTAAGGCATGCTGTTTGTGTTTAGAGCCCTGTGGTCTTCATTATTGCTTTGATTTGTGTATCTCTCTTGTAAGAATTCTGGGAACATTAAGTACAGGTACGTGGTACATAACTGAACCTTTCTTGATCATTTTATCATGGATGTATTTTAAACTTGTATAGGGGTAAGCATGAAGGAGTCATGCGTATGTATAAATAATGTATTTGGCCAGCGTAAAAATAGTTCTGTTGACGTATTTGAAATGTAAGTACATTTTGTGCCACTAACACTGTGATGTATAAAAGAGCTGTTGAAGCCTTTTAATGTTGTGTTTTGTACTTTGAATCATATTGAAGAGTTTAATTTGTAATTTCAATAGATATTTTAAATGAATGTGTCTCCTGTGATTCTTCTTAGTGACTTTTCAGTGCTATGCGTTCACTAAAGAAAAGTGCTGTTGTTATGGTAGGACTCCCTATGCTTATCTGCCTCTCCATCCTTCAGAGCAAGCGCAGCCTGTAGCCTGGAGATCTGCTGCCTCACTTCTGGGCATAACCGCAATTTCTGACTCATCGTCTCGCAGCTTAGCCGAAAGAGCGAGTCTGGTTATCTCTAGAGATAATTTGACCCACAGTTGGGTCTTTGGTCCAGCTCCTGTTGCAGGTGTTGGTGCACGCCCTAGCTGGGTGAATGTGCTGCTCCAAGGATCGCTCTGAGATGCGTGTATATTCTTGCACCACAGATTTAGGTCTGGTGGAGGTGGCTGTAACAGATCTCTCCACAGTGAGTAGCTTGTATTCCCCTCGGTTTGGTGTTGTGGAGGTGAAACTTTTAAAGGCAAAGCCCAATCTCCTGTACAACAGAGCATACTTAACTCTCTTGGACAGTGGGAGTTGGCTCTCATGTTCTTGACTCTATCGACAGGCACTTTGCATTTTGCCTGAACTGCAGTTGGGGATGCAGTCTTTCCTTCAGTCCCCATAGTTTCTTTCTCGCTTGTTAGGATACAATTTGACTATATCCATAAAAAAAACCATAGGCACAATTTCTTAAAAAAAATGGTGTGCATAACTAATATGCATGTATGTGTTTTATACCTGACAATTTAAGAAAAATCAAGGCCACATAATAGCTGCTACTCAGTCATTCCTTTCTTTCATTTTCATGGAGCATAATGATGTTTCTCCATAAGGGAAAGATCAGTTTAGATATTTTGTTCAATTAATTGGGCAGAAAGTAGTCTATAAATGCCACAAGGGGTTTTGAACTATTTTAGGAGCAGGTACTATTAACAAAGCAATGTTTCTACTTTCTTCCTCTGCTCCCACAGTCAGTTGCTTCCAATTAGGGTATGTTTTGCTTTGCAGTTTTCCTTTAGAAAGGAGGGTTATTTCTCAGTCACGTGCAATTATCTTGTAGTTTACTAACATTTAGCTCCTGGGCATTTCCTCAGTCTCTCTGCCAGGTTCAGCTTACCTTGTGTAGAAGGATTTTCTTACCCAATGCCTTCAGCTGTGTAACTGGATATCTGCACAACAGGTCTGTAATCAGAAAATCAAGCACTGCAGAAACTCTAAGTGGAGTAACGGACTTCAGGGTCTCAACTGTCATAAATTAGAGCATTTAAGTTGAATTCTTAAATGGCAAACTTCCAGCCCATGTATGTTCTAGTAAATAGAGAGTGTCCAGGATCATTCAGTCACCAGAGGTGACCCACATCCATAGTAATAAGTTCTGTTAGGAGCGGCCCCAGCCCCAGAATAACTCCTGAACTGTACCTGGGCACTGTGTGGGAGAGTTCAGGTCAAAATCATGCCCGTAACTGTCCTCTAAGAACCGAACGATTGAGACAATTGAATCCCACAGCACAAAAACATAGTCCTAGTTCTAGCACTTCACTAGTTTTAATGGTACTAATAGAGATGTGACTGTAGACATTGAATTATGTACACACACATATCGGGGTAGTGCTAGAGATTGCCACTGCCAACCTGCAAGCACAGTGCATCCACAAAGCATTTTTTTTTTTTTTTAATTGGAGATCATCTAGGATGTTTCTCATAGGAGATTTTGTGCTGTGGGTACTTGCCTGTTAGCAGTGCATCTATATCAAGAGTCTTATTTTATGCAGGATATATAGAAACTGGTGGAACTTTTGTCAATTTTGAAAGTAAGATGGGACAAAAGACTATTTTGTACAAGGAAGCCTTTGCTGCCCAGACTCCGCACTCTGGGAACCAAGATCCGGCATTCATTCACTTAAGTATGAGGTTTGTCTTAGCATTCAGGTGTCTGGCCTTAACTGACTGTAGTCGGTGCAAAGACACATCTCCTGTGTCTTTGGGACACTTCCTTCCCATCCTGTGCTGCTTACTAAGGTAGTTGTCTAGAGAGCTTAGTTAGCTGTCTCAAGGTGCTTCTCAGGTGTGGCTTTTTTCCCCACCCACTTCGATGGCAGAGGTCTAGGCAACTGCCTTCACACAGGCACATAACTTTCACATGGCTAAAATTGAGTGAAACAGTCATAGAGTGCCTTATCACAAGTACTGCTTTCAGATACCATGGCAGAACTTGGTGGTGCAAATTAGAACCAGGTTACTCTGCTCTCATACAGTGTTTCCAGATGAATATGTGTGTGTGTGTGTGTGTAATGACTTAACACCTGTGTGGCACATACACAAAATGTTTAGATGCTGTAAATCATGCAAACCAACTCACACATGCAAGCAATGGAAATACACTTGAAAGACTGAATAGTCCAGTTCTTCTGTGGTGTGTGCACAGGAGAGAACAATGCCAAGCTGCATGTGCTAACTGGTAATTTATTGCTGGTGTTCCTTGGTCACTTTTTTTTTTTAAAGCCAAAAATGAAACGAATGCTATGATCAGTATATAAATGCCAAATTTAAACCTAGGTCCCAAAGAAGAGAGCCCCTGGGAATAAATTCTAGGTGTCCTAACTCAATGACATTTTCTAAAATCTGAATGTAAATATGTGTGTCTAGCTGATGTGTGGTACTTTATTTTTATGCACAGCATGTCCTTAAATGTCAAATGTGGCTTCTAGTCAGTGTAGCTTATATATGTCTACAGGAAGAAGAAATTCTACTGCGTAATTTTGTAGAGCAAGAAATCTGATCCCGGAGCAATGCAGAGTGCCCATATTAAATAGACCAATAATGGTTCTGGGATATTTTTTGTAGCTTTACGTGGAAGAAAATGAATTAGGAATAGAATTAAATCACTTCTTCCTTCAAAACACTGCCTTTTTTTCCCTAGTAGCTGGAAAAGTAAAAACAAATGCCTATGAGCTTGAGTAAGTGGTACTCCGTGTATGCTATGAATTGGATGTTCAGAGCCCATTAAAAAGGATTAGTCTTTCCATTACTTTTTAGTGAGCTTGGATTTTCATTTTAGGTGAGCAACGAGCTCACCTTGCTGCATAAGACAGCACCTGTGACAGAGAACTGTGTTTTTCTGACAGGATTTTCTCTGCCAGTGATTTGCTTCAATTGTCATGATCTGTTTTGTGTGACAGAATCAGAGAGACTGGTTTTGCTGTGGACTATAAGAGACAAAAGTTATATATCATTAAAGCAGAGTAAACATAACACACTAATTTAGCAGGTTCTGTAGGCCTGACCTGCTCATACAGTATAAATTAAAGTCTGTGGGCTCAGCCATTCCTGAGATCTACTGCTATGGTTTATTCCTGAGAACGATTACAAACAAGCACACATTTTATTTTTTCTCTTTGCTCCCTTGACATCATGTTTTGGATTTTGATGGGTGGCAGAAATGCTTGAGCTGCCTCAAAATCCTGAGGTCTCATTATATTTTGAGAATGACACTGTCATTTTGTGGGATTACCCACAGCAGAAATGCATGAGATATTGTGCGAAATTTCATTTTAAAATTGCCTTGGCAGATGAGCATAATGCAGCATTTCTTTCTTTATTTTTGTGCCTCAGTAATTATTAGTGAATTATTTTGTTGAAGTCTCGTGTAACTTCTACGATGGGTATAGGTTGAATGAGGGATACCTGAGTTGGAATATGGATAAACTTTTCTTGATGCGTTAGAAAATCTCACGGAAAGGGTATTTCAAGCCCTTGCAGTAAGCGGTGCTGCTATGAGCCAGCAGGGTGCAGTCTCTGAACACCATTGCAGACAATAAGGGCTGCCTTTCTTTGAGAGTATTGCACATAAATCCATATTAACACGATTTCTATCTCAAGCTTTTAAAGTCTGTGTTTCAAAACCTCCACAGAGTTAATTGTAATGATATCATGGCTAAAAATAACGTTATGATGGGCCTGCACACTCTGCTGGGGCTGTTCTAGTCTCTGGATATTAACATATGCTATTGCTCCTTTCTCTGAGAGTATATAAACCTTTTCTGAAAGTGAAAAAGCCTAAGTATTTGAACTTTCAGAAAATTGATATAAGCATAGACATCTTTCAGTCTGCAGATGTAAAATGAGAGGTGCAAACCAGAGGCCTCTTTCCAAATGCCATGTTCAGAGAGCGCTGGTTAATCACACTGAGAGAAAAAGGGGGAACACTAAAAGTCATTGGTTCAAAATAGATTAAGTGTTGGCTAATAACATTGCATCTTCTCTATATTTTATAATTGACGGATGTTGTAACTGAGCCAAATTATTCTCTTCTCCCTTCCTACCCACGCCTGCTGTCGTATCTGTGTTCCTCAATACAGATGTTCAGCAGAAACAATGCAACTGTCCAAACAATAACTCTAACCATCCGTTTAGCAGTCAACATTTGGCAGGGGAGGCAAGCTGCAATGGGGGGTTGCTGTGAGTCCTTCTGCCTTTACCTCACTCTATTTATACATGTTCCAATGTTCATGTGTCTTCCTTCCCCCCACCCGCCAAGCATATCTGAGTAAAGCAAAGTGAAAAGTTAGTTTCTTGTATTTTTTGTGGCTTAGAGGTATGTTTCAGGATCCTGCCAACACTAACACAAACTCTAACTTTTAAAGAAAATATAATGTGCTGTCCCGGCTGCCACCATCTCCCTGCCAAACTTCCAGGGACTCCTGGGAAACTTCTGGTTCATGCCAGTTACAGCCGGTCAGGGATGTGTTTGGAGCATGTTTTTCAGCTGGATCCATTTTTCCTTTTCAGGACCTTGCAATTATCTTATGCAAAACAGTGCAAGTAGAGGATTGGGGTAGTACAGTGTGTCTTACGAAACTGCTAAGACTTTGCTCCCACCATATCACTGCATTTTGTTCAGCAGCTTTCCCCAGCCTTCAGCATTGATCAGGCGGTTACAGACTGAGGACCTTCTCAGTGCAGGATGCCTCCAGCCTTTCAGTGCTGCTTGCAACTCCTCCTGGCTTCCCAGCAGCAGGGTATGGCTTCTAGGTGCAGAGCAGCATTGCGTGTTGAAGAATGGCCCTTGGAAGATGCATGTCTATAGGGGCCATCTCACTGCTTCCCACAGCAGGAAACAGAAAGCAGAGAGATCCAGAGCAGCAGCAGAGAGAGGCACTGAGAAAGAGCACCTTTCTCTCTGTCACCTCTACCTATGTGGTGACAGATAGAAATGTAAGGTGCTTAGTGCCATCACCCTTACCAGCAACTTTTATCCTTTCACTTGTGATCTTAGGACGTGCTGCATTGCAGGCTCTGCAGGCAATTAATGGCATCTCCTTACAACTAAGTGTTGGTAAGGGAGGCAGAGGGGAGGCTGTGACTGGGTTAAAATCTGAGTGCCTTATGTGAGAGCTGACCCTCTGAGTCAGCTTCTCCTTTGCACTGAAACAGACGCAATTAACCCAGATATTTCCTCTGTCATTTGTCTGTGGAAAATGAACATGAAAATCTACAGTACCTGCAAGCATTAATCTTTGTCCTTTTAGATACATCCCAGGGCTCCCTTTAAACGCAAAGAGCTCTATAGGGTGCAACCATCTCCCTTTGGTAGCTTTTACCGTTGTGCCTGAGAAAACCCCTTCTGAGCCACAGGGTCTGGCTGGAGGCTGTGGCTGCGAGACAAAGAAAACTGAGAAATGCCTGAGGTTCCAGCAACATCTGCTTTAGATCACAGGATACCTTAATGACCCTTCAGGACACTCAGTACTTAAGGTCTTCAAAGCGTTTGATGGCAACCTCAAATGCGTAGCCTGTCAGCACAGCTCAGTAAGGTTTTAACACTTCTTTTGGCTGGGTGGACTATGACTTTCCTTACTCCAACGCGAATATGAAGCTCGCAGAGGAACTGTAGCAGCTATCCAACGCCAGCAAAGCAGCTGGGAGCTGCCTGCCCGCCCCTTTGCTGTGGCTCACAGCACCATGGAGCACTCGGTAAGAAATGCTCCTGATTGCCTCTGCTCATAGATGATCATCTCCAAATAGGGGTGGGCAGCAGCCCCGCAGAGACGACTGCGGTGTTCCTGGTGCCTTGCTTCAAGCAATAGTTATTGGTCTCAGTCAGGAGGCTGCGTCAGGTGGGATTTGCCAGTAAAACAACCAACAATGCCCCAGTGGAAGGGTTTTATAGGGCTTTATGTTTCTGAGTATTCAACAACCATGTGTGAAACGCTACAAACTGTAAAAGCTCCTGGATACAAGGAGCACCCGATGTCTTGGTAGGGGAAGGAAAACATTTTTTTGTTTACAGGATATTATCATAATCTCTTTAAAGGCCATAAAAGCAGTCAGAACATGAGGTCCAAAAAAATTTCCATTACTCTCTAGAGTGTCCTGCATGTCCTTTGTATAAAATAGGTATTTCCACCCTAAAGAACTCGCCCTCTCCTAGCATCTCTGAAGAGCTGCTGAAGACTCGACATAAGGTTTATGTGATGGGTGTGTGGGTTGTGTGCTGCGCTCTGGCTAATCGCTGCCCCTGAAGCAGCTGGGAGGGGGTGGCCGCAGAGGAATATTAAGTGAGGGTAGTCCACAAAGATTAGAAAAGGCGATAATCACTTGATTTGCCAGGAGTAGATTCAGGCAATTTAAGCAAACATCTCTGAATCATTATTATTATTTCCTTCAAGGAACAAGATTTCAAAAGATATCTGACATCCACCCCTCTCCCACTCCACTGAGAGGAAAACCTCTCTGGTGTTACTGCTGACTTTTGTTTCACTAAAATGGAATTTTCTTGCTATTTTAAACATAAGAAACAAACCCCAAAATTCCAACAAGCTCTTGAGTGCTGCACAATGCGTGGCTTATTTCTTTTCATGCATGGTGTCATGGCAACAGGAAGAATTCAAGATTAATTATAATCCAGGCAAGATGGCCTCTACTTATATTATATGTTGGGTTTAGCCTGGCCTTGTGATTTTATTTTTGTCAAAGCTATATCAAAGGTGCTCTTTGCTGCTAAGGATTTCTCTTTTGTAAATAAATGTTGTGGTCACTAATTTGAGCATGTAGCAAGCTGCCAATGAAAATTATGACTTTGAATTAATATAAAGATATGAGACAAAAGGAGATTAAAAGGGAAAAGCAGAAAAAGGTAGTAAGTGATTAAGAGAAACAGATCTTGTTAAACTTTAGTAAACCCCATGAGTAAAACAAAGCAAGTTCTTCTTAATAGGAACAACTCAACGAACATTGCTGTTAACAACTTCTCTAAAAAGATTTGATTTATGGGCTTAGTAATCAGATATGAGAATGTGTTTCATCTGAGAAATGTTCAGTACCTGCCTTGATATGATATGGTTTAACTTTAAAGACACTTCGATGGTACACAGAGAGAACTCAATGAAAATTCAATAAGGCTTTCCAGCCTAACAGGAGTTTCACTTGCTCATTCAAGTACAAAGTCCCAAATTCTTCATTTTTCTCTTCTGCTCTGCATTACTAAAGAGTCATATATTGCATACATGTTCCAATATAAAGGGCTAAATTTAAGTTTTTAACCATTAGATAGCATTCTTACACCTGGAAAGCCAGCTCTGCAAATCTGTACCAGCAAGGTTATTTTGCAGTTCCACCTGCAGGCGTACCATCCTGTGAAGGGACCACAGCTGGCAGCGGAGCTTGCGAAGAATGAGATTTCCCTGCAACAGATTCCCACAGCCTCTGTTCTGCGTAACACAGAAGTAACCCCCATATGATGAACAAGTAACCCGTTTATGAGGCAGCTTCATGAAAATCCTGAGAGGTGTAAAGGCCTAAATCATAAAGAAAACGGAAGTTCTGGATTCTTTATGTCCATCTATTGGCTTTTGAACCATAACCATCCACATCTGCAAGTTTTCTTTTTTATAAAGACCAGAATCAATGTATTTAAAACAAAACAAAACAAAACAAACAAACCAAAACCAAAACTGAGATTCAGCACAAGCTCCAAAAGTAGGATTTCTGAATAAATAATAAATCCAACAAGGTGTTGCTTTTTTATTCTTTTGTTTGTATGAAATGTTTTGCATGCAGCTTATTTCCTTTGTGCCAAGTCAGTCCTGAATTACATGATCCAGGTATTAGGTATCCACAAACAACCTACCATTGACTAAACAGGATATTCTCTTTCTTTTTAAATGAAAGGAGAAATGCTAATTGTTATTGCAATGGAAAGCTATATCCATCTGGGAAAAAGGCTATATTGAGGTGTTACTGTGCATTTAGTTCTTGACTAGATGAAGAATGCAAGAGAAGACCTTGAGCTAAGCTGATAATCCCTCAGGAGTTAGGCACTAGGCAGTCCTGAAGGCTTGTGAACATCACTGTTGTTCAAGCCTTTGCATGCAGTCAGAGCTACTTGGAGGGCACTTTGACCGTAAGTCTCTCCAGCCTTGTTTGCCTCTGTGGTCTCAACACAATTTCTAGGAGTTATTGCACAAGATGTGCTGATGACAGTGGACATTCCAGAAGATAATGCCACCGCAGACTTTAGCATCAGGGATTGGTGGTATTGCATAACTAATCTCTGAATATTGTGACTAATTTCTATGTCAGAACAACAGCTACTCATTGCAATAACTGAGGAAGAACATACGGGAAAAGTAGCAACAAGCACTGAAGAACAAGCATTGACACATGTCCTCCAAGTGGAGTGTTGGAGAATTGATCCACTTACCAGATGTGTGAGAGAAGTCCAGACACCTTTCCCGATTCCTCCTGTCTCCACATACAGAGCATCAAAGAGATGAGCAAAGACTCTGTTAGCCGCGTTTCTGAAGAAGGAAAGTTACTCACTCAGTTCTTCAACAGAAATATTTGGGGGGCGTATTCACTTCCCCAAGATGGAGGATGCAGACATTCTGGTGTGTTATACCACCTTAGGATCAGCTTTCTGAAGAAATCTGGGAGGCTAACGGAGAGTGAGTAAGAGACAAGGAAGCAAACAGATTTACTAGTCCTCAGTTACGCTGAGGAGTAGTGCTTTAGCTGTGGCTCTCTCACTGTGTCTCTCTTTCTGTGTTTTGTATCTGTACTGCCTGTAACCAGCCTTGTTTACAGCCACAGATGATACTGCAGGATTTATAGCATCTAAATTGCTCTAGCATGTTTTCAGATAGTGCCACAAATTACTATTGCCATTTCTTTTGGATATTGTTTTAAATGACTGTTTCTTTTATGCACAGAGATAATGAGACCCAGGTTTTTTCCATATGGACTGGCAAGCAAGCAGTGATCAAGAGGCCTGACGTGTACCAGTAACCCCCCTCTACCAGGAGCATGCTTCCAAATTGCCACTTCTGAAAAATGCGGTCCCAGTTAGCAAAAGAGTGAGACCTTGCAGGCAGCTGAAGAGAGTCTGTATGTTTAATTCACAGTTAAGCAGGAGCGGGAAAGCAGTAGGAGCCCAGTAACTTCCTGGATATGAGCAATGTTATGTCAGCTGAAAACTTGGCAGAGCAGATTCATAGTGGGGGCAAGGACAAAAGCTTAGACAAAGAGTCAGGGGAGAGGTGTCCAGTAGTATACAAGAGGACACTGTATTTAATAAAAAAGGGAAATAAACAGCAGTGTAATTATAAACAAACCAACACCATGCAAATACAAGTGAAAGGAGAAAAAACACCAAATGCAAATTGAGCAGGTGTAAAATGTTTAAGTGAAAAACTATACATACTTAATTTCATAGAATACCTGTGTAAAAGACTATTCTCACTGTGTTTGATAAACTTTCTGTGTAGAAAAGTGTGTATCAGGGTTACTTTGCACCCGCTATGCAAATCTACTCAAGCCAGGGCTGCTGGCAGGGCACTTTCCCTCAGTGGTAACAGCACTCCCACCTGGCTGAGCACAAATAGACTTGCCTTCGTTCAGCACTCCAGCCAGGGTCACTGAAGAGGGGGCATTTTGCATCTTCATACAGGGCAAGTTCAAGAACCAAACCTTGTGATACTGTAATTTTAGCATCTCATCATTTAACATTTATTAAGATTTATGTCGATATACAGAATGATGAAGCAGTTCCGAAGGTGCCCATGGGAAACTTTTCTCAACCACAGGGGATAAAACTGAATGAAATAAGTTTGGAAATTGAGAAGAATTTGACCTTGGCAGAAGGTGGACTGAAATCAGGGTCTGGCACCCTTTCAAGGGTGTTGTGCCAGTCAGTATTTTTCCTGCCCAAATTAGAGTTTAAGCATGCTGGTAGGAAGCTGACGGGAGCCGGAGGCACTGCTTTTCAGTCAGACAATGTGCCATTGATGAGAGGTTCAAACCCCTCAGGAGACAGGGCTGGGAACTGCTGCCTTTCGTAGGAGACTGGGATTTTAGACCCCAGCCTACTCTGGCCCTGCTGATAGGGTCCTGATGTCTTTCCAATAAAATATGGCTGCATACCTCCTTTGCAAAGTTTCTGATTTCCCTGATTTTCCCATCCTTGGTTTCCAAGAGCATTTTCTTGCATTCAGTGTTAGAAGCAAATGCCAAGACCAGTTGAGAAATGGACCCAGAAGGCAACCACAAAGTCACTTGTTTTATATTATTCAGCATCTTCTTTCTTTTACTTTTGTTCTACCAAACAGGCAAATATCCTTAAATATCTTAGAGAAACTTCTGATCTGAAAAAGCAACAAAGGAGCTGCATCAAAACAGCAGTGATGGCTCTAGCACGGCCAGGTAACAAGCAACAAAACCTTGCAGTAACCCAGCAAGTTCCCACCCCGCTTCAGTCTGGGGAGCGGGATACAGGTCGCAACAATGAAAATGTTTTTAAAAGAAATAGAGAATATGCAAGGCAGCCTTATTTCTTCAAAATCTTTTTCTCTCTCTCCCTCTTACATACATACATATAGATTCCCAGTATTTACATTTGGTGTGATCATTTCTATTGCTCTGCAAAGTTATTCATTCATTCCTTTCACAGAGCTGTGGAGAGGAGCCCAAAACTGAGTTTCTCACCCCAATTCTCACAGTTTTTTATCTCACCCAAACTGGATGTCTACAAATTAGTTAGACAGCAAAGTCTCCCATCACATTCAATGGAAAGAAACAATTACCTCCAGAGGGGGCTTATTTCACAAGTTATGTAAGATTTAGATTTGTCTCTAGATTTGGTGTCGAAGAGGGATGAGATGAGAGGAACTGCTCACTGGTTCAGATCTTTGGGATCCTTTTCCACATGTTCATTTAGCAAGCCATCAGAAGAATCACTGAAGTTACTGTAAAATTGCAATCTGAGATGAATAACTTTTAGCTGCTTAAACTTCCTGAGATCATTTTATTTCTGTTTTCTTTTGTGTCTTTGCTTTTGTGGGAGTGGTTAGAGGGTTATCTTCCTGACTGTTTACTACAGAGGTCAATTCCCATACTGATTTCTGACCTGAAAGGATACATTTGCTGTTTTCAAGTGTTATTTCTGTGAAAAAGATAAAAAAATATCTAGAAACCTTTTTGGGAAATGAAAGAGTATTGCACACCCTCTGTATTTCAGCAGTTGAATTCCTGAGGGAAGCACCCGATACTGGAGAAAGTGGAAACAATGAACTTGATCTAGCCATACATAGAAACGCAAAGTGAGTTTGATTAAGAGTAAAAATGGCAAATGGTTAAGCTTTTGTGTCTTCTGTTCTGAACTCTGATTAGAAACAGTCAGCTGAGCTCTCTGTGCAGCAGACTTACCTAAAGTCACCTAAAACACATGGGGCCATCTTTGCGATTCTTCTGTTTGTTGTTGCTTATACCCATCAGGTATTCAGGTGTGCTTTTTCCAGCTAACAGTTCACAATTCCACATATGCAGATGTAGCCCATATATAAAAAGGTCCAGATCAGGACATTCACAGTTTAAATCAATATAATTTTAGGTAATACTCCTTCTTTCCACTCTCTCTTCCAGCATAGCCACAGAACGCTGATGCCAGAAGCCATATGTCTTCACTTTGAATATTTATAAGTAGTCTATAGTCCCCTTTGGTTTATTGTTTCTGACTGATCTTTGTTTTTAGAGCAATTCATCAGTTTAAAAATAGATGGGTGTGTTACATTCAAAAATCCTGATAAAGGATGAATGCTTTGATCTTTTCTTATTCAAAAATGTGTTAAATAATAATTCTTCATATGGTGTAACTCTCTAAGACTTGCTTAACAGAAGTATTTATCTGTTTCTGAGCAGTTTGATATTCCAAAATGATATTTTATTAATGAAAATGAAGTTCAAAAAATACAGGTCAAACTAAATTCTCTTACTGTTGCCATTAACATTTTTTTTGCCAAGTCTTACCTCTCTAATGTATTTTGGCTAAATTCAAGGCTCACACTTACATCTTAGAGTCACTTTTGTTTGAAAACATAATCTCTTAAATCTGAAGGCCATGACCAATAATATTATTTCTGGAGTAGTGAGACCTAGGATGAAACACCTGTTCCTTTTTTTTTGTTATTTAGTACTCTAAGTCCTTTTCTAACTCAAAGTGACAAAGTTCTGGGGAACAGAATGAAACTAAAAATAGTTTATTTTTTAGTCACTTGCGTGTTTTTGGGATTCTGCAATTAGTGGCCTACAAGGCTGCTGAAGTATACGTGGCATTTAAGGAAGATTACTGCAACCCTCCACACCAGAAGCTGAGTTGAGCAAATGAGAAGATGTCTCGAGAGGATGCCCCAGCTCCTGGCTGTCGGGTGGGCTGTAGCCTGGAATCCCAGCTACACAGGGGGGCTGTGTTGGCTGTGTGACAAATGCAAGGGATTTCTTCACCTCTCTTCAGTTTGGACAGTCCTTCTAACGGCCGGGTAGGTGTTGAGTTTCCACCTGAAAACAGGTACAAGCCAATTGCTTGTGTCTGCAGGTATTCAGCCCTTGAAAACCTAAACTGTAATCTTCTGAGTTATGAACCAGGAGCTATGGAGTAATTTGAAAATATGTACTTTATATGGCTAAATCAAAGATTATCTCAAAATTCGCCTGGCAGGGCTTTGTCATTTACTATCACCTTTTCCCACTATAACACGCTATCCTGCAATGCTTGAGCTGCTTTCTTTTCCTCAGAGCAAGATGTTGGATGGTTGAGGAATGTTCTGTCTGTAGTGGATGGGTAAAAATGGCTTTAGCCTGCAAAAAAGGAGAATGAAGCTAGAAACAAAGATTTACTAATGGCTAAGTTAGTGAAGCCCCAGAACAGGCTAGGGATTTGGAGGTTTCCCAGTGTTAGAGGTTTTAATACCAGATTGGACAAATATTTCATAGGAAGGGTGTGCTGGTGATGGATTGGGACCTCCTGAAACCTCTCGGAACTCTGCTGTCCAACAACTCTAAATCCGTGATAAGACCTTGTGTTATCAATAACCATTCAAGTAGCGCCTTCTCCAAACTTTCAGGAAAGTTCGGAGGTGTGTTCAAACACGGGTGAGTCATTATGGCCCCTAAGGTGTTTTATAATACAGGAAGGCTACCAAACCTCACTCTCTGGCAGCAGGTACTCAAGATAGCATATGTAGGAATCCGTCTGAGTCTGTCCCAGCGGCTGCTTCACATGATTAGGGAGTGTAGGTATTCATATTGTTGGCAAGTGGCGATTTGTGAACAAAAGAGGTAAAGTCTTGCTTAATAAATGGAAGAGGCTTTTCCTTGCCCCTCTAACGGCCCAGAAGAAAGGCAGTGAGAATGAAAGGACAGACCACCCTGTGCAATGGGCTCAGTTTTACAGAGGCTTTGAGAAAAGATACTAAGAGGGCAAAATGTCTGGCTTTGAAATAGTTTCAACAAAAGCTTGGGAGTGAAGAGAGCTAAAGAAACAAAAGCACACTGAGAAAAGGGTATTTAGGCAAAAATGCTAGTAAGGGAAAGCCTTGTTTCAAAGGCCTATGTCAAACCTGTAATAGAAGACAAGTTTGCTTGTCCAGAAAGTAAGGTCTGATGTAGACACATTCAGTAACCTTATTCTCTTTTTGATAACTAAACAGTGGGACAGTTTGGCACACCAGTTGTGCCAGGTAGACTAGATTTAAAACAGAACTAAATACTTCTCTGGTTGGAGGCAAGACTTGCTGTCTTTGCACATATCAGCTGCAGCACTTAAGGAAAGCTTTTTAGGAAGGGAAAGAAGTCAGACTTGCTGAGGAAGTCAATAGACTCTACTCTCTTTGTCTTCTTATTGTTTTAGTGGAGTGAAATAATCTCTCAAAAGCCTGCCATACCATGGTGTTTCCAGAATCTAGAGACCCTTTTAAACCTACACATCCACACTGCACAAAAACAAATTGTTCCTGCTCCCACTTTGTGTAGATCAAAGTGAAGATAGCATTCCCAGGGACATACTGGCAAGTTACTGTTTTCCAGGTGTGTACTATATTCTTCCTTAGTCCCTTTGGGCTAGCTATGAGCTGGACAATTATATTGCAGAACAATACATGCACTGAGGACCAGTAGTCAGGCTTGGTAGTACTCATGCAAGCCTTACACAGATTGATCTCACACAATATCGCGCGTGTTTGGTAGACCCCAGCTGGGCCTAAACTCTCCCCTACTCCCAAAGCAATGGAACAAAATCCTATTAATGTGTTTTCCTATGAGGTGAAAAGCAAGGAGACAGCTAGACAGCTGCACTTTCATTTTTCCTGCATATTTCTAATGTAAGATAGCAGCAGAATTTACATACAGAGGAGTGGCAGGAAAAGATGTGACTCGTAATTTAATCTCGCATGGGAGAGGAGGGAAGGTGTTATTCTTCAGATTGTCACAAATGCAATACTGTACTTCATTTCCACCCTTCTTACCTGTATTGTATTGTACGGAATGAAAAAAGCAATTTCAATAGTTGCAAAGAAACAAAACACTACAGAGTAAAACAGAGTATAAAGTCTGCCTGGTCCTATTCCAAAATAATGTTTTACATCTGATTGTATATGTTACTACTTTATCTTGTGAAAGAAAAAAAAAGGAGAGAGAAATAAATCAAAGTAGGAAACAGAAAGGAGCCATGGGAAACAGATGAATGATGACATTCAAAGAATGGCATGAAAAACTGAAGGAATGCTACACAAAGCCAGGAAATTGTCATTTTGCAGCAATGCCATCTATCTGTGATCGTCTCCAGCACTGTTTCACCACATCCATCAATGAAGGACGCACAGATGTCACCATGAGAAATTCACAATTTGAATCAAGTTCCACAGCAAGCAACGGAAAGACTTTGATTGACTCCAGAGGGCTTTGGATTGGGCTCTTTCCATATCCTGGCTCATGTTGGCTCAGGACCTGAAATCACTTTTTGCTGTTCTTTTTAATAACAACACTTTCCACTTCTATAGTGACTTCCATCCACAGAGCTCAGTGAAAGCTCAGAATATTTCCTCTTATGAGTTCTATTAATATCAAGCAAGATAAAGACCTTTTGGCTCGAAATACAGGTCTTCTTACCTTCTACTACTCTCACAGTTCAGAGCCAGCTGAAAATAGTGATTAATTTTGAATAAGAAATTGTAACAGGTTGAAATGTGTTCTTATTCTGAATTAGAAAAATGCATTTCTTATGAAACAAATACTATAAAACATAATAACCTAAGAAGTTATTCAGATTTTGAAATATCAAGTCAGAGATCATTCTGCAGTTTTATATTTTACTTATGAAATGGGATTTTCTTCTTTTATACATATGACAGTCAACATCTATCATTAATTACTGTTTGAAATGCAAATTATCACTGCCTGTAACACATCATAATGAGATATAAATATAATTGAAAAATCCAGTTTGTTTTGGGTTTTGTTTTTTGTTTTTAAATTTTAAAGGGAGCTGCTCTGTAACATAGTAACAAATGAAATATCCCTCTTTCTTTCCCCTTTTTTCTTTTTTTAATCAGTATCTCCTGTTTATGTTACAATGAAATTGTTTGATCCTTTAAGACAGGACAACACTATGAAAACTAAAAGCAATAAAGTAAAAAAGTCTGCCTTGAGCACAAAAAGTAGCATGAAAGTTGTTCTGCTACATGTTTAAGGAATGGAAAAAGTGCTTGTGCAGAGCAATATGATAATGGATTCTTCTGGGAAATCTATCCTGGGTTATAAATAAATAAAACTTTTATTTTGAATAGACAACCAGTGACTTGTAGACAACGGAGATAAAATATCTCTGCAGAAATATAGACAGCAGTGAGCACACAAGACAGGTGTGTCTCTGTGTGTGTGTGTCTGTGTGCGTGTGTGCGTGCAGGTTGTCCTCCTCTCCCCTAGAAGGGATTTCCAAATCCCAGAAGATGAGACCAATAAAAGCAAACAATAGCGCTGCTATTTTAGCAATAAGAAACAAGAAAAAAGGCAGCTCCAGCAGGAGCAGCTTGTTGCAAGAAAAGGGCTTTTATCTCTCCTTCCATCCTGATATCATAGCCAAGCATCATGATGAGACTTTCAGTTCCAGTGCAACAGTACACTCTGTTTTTAAAGGCCAAAACGGATTCTGATGAGTCTGCCTTGATTCATTAAAAATAGCCTTGTGCTGAAGTGGAAAAGGGCTTGTTCCAAAGCCCACTGAAGTCAATAGGAGTTGACTTCAATTGCCTTTGGATCTAGGCCATGGTAATGACAGAGGCACCATGAGGTCATAGTTTAACAACTTTGTTCTAAAGGACAAAGCCTAAAATGTTCCAACCCTCGTGAGTTCCTTACTTAGCTGCAGGAGACTTCAATGGACAGTTTGCATTATGAATTGAATCTACTATCCTTTTAGTTGAGAGGATGCTACCAAGTGCTCAAGTTAGAAAATCTTGTGGTTGCAGTGGTTAGGGCTGCCGCTAGAACAGTGAGGGCTCTCAGGGAGCTCTGAAGCTTTCTCCATAAATTACAACAGTGCACCTCAACTCCCTTCTTCAGCTGCCACCACAGATGGCCTGGAAGGGTTCAGTAACTGCATGTCGCCCTAGCTCTGATTGCAGAGGTCGTCCTAAGGGCTTACGTCAGTAGTTCAGCACTCTGCAGCAGCTTCTTCGTAGAAGATTTTTTCTTTTTTTTAGATTTGCAATAAAGAAGTAAGCACCATAAATCTATTGAACACTGTTTTTTCCCTCTCTCTCCTTTGTAGAAGCCTTCCTCTTTTTACGTCTCCTGGGTCCCACCACCATTACAGTCCTTGTCCCAGGCAGACAGGTATGGCAAATCGTATTGCTGGTGTCCTGCCTTAGCACATTGGCCTTTAGCCAGTCAAGGGGAGCTCATACTAGTTTTCTGGGTAATCCTGGGCCAGTAAGGTGTAACCTTTTATTTCATCCCACAGCTGTTTTGTAGGTTGTGTGTACTTCAAGATTGCCCTCAAGGGAATGCTTTTCTGAGCCCAAGGATGGGGTTTGTCATTATATCGTGCAGTAATGCCACTGAGCTAGCATGGGGCAGTGCGGGGTGCAAGGTGCTCTCTGGTCACTCTCCCAGAAGGGCAGCTGAGATGTGTGGGAGGTTGGTGACAGGTTCAGGATGAGGCAAGTGAAGCACATGTGAGAAGAAATTAGGTCAGATTTTTGACCCAATCTGGACCAACACACAGTCTCATGTACAATCCATGTAAAACCTGTATCTTTTCCCTGAGTTTTGCGTAAAGGTTTGGTTCAAGTAAGAGCCCCAAAACATAGGTTCAAACATAAGAAAAATCTATGAAGAATCATTACGAATGAAACTGCTACTATCAAATAGGTCCCAGTTGCCCCTCTAAAAGGAAATACTATGGTGGGTTTCCTTTTCTTTTGCAACAGTTGCAAAATCTAAAGAAATAAAATAAAAAGGAAGAAAATGTTCTGAAATTGGCTAGATTTGCCTGTGCAAAGGAGCCCCATACAATTAACAGCCTAGTGGTGTGGGGGCTTAGATGATTTGGATGAAATATCATCATCATCAGAAATATCTTAAATAAAGCTTTCTAAAAGCATCAGGTTTTGAGAAATATTTAGCATCTTATAAAAATGTAAAATCAAGACAGGTTTATTCCTGGGAAAGGGTAACATGAGCCCTTGGCACGATCAGAAATTTATGAATTCAATATCCCAACAACAACAACAAAACCCTCTATCTATCTTAGGCTTATGCATTTCCTGACATAATTATTTGCTCTCTGTTAGACTTGACAGATACAGTCCTCTGGTTCCAGTAGTCTGAGCTCTGGTATTTCTGATGAGTTCTGCCACTAAGGATGCTTGCTGGTTCTTATGCTTGGTCAAAGCTTATGTTAGTAAGTATTTCACATTAGTACTATTAAAAAGGTAGCTTGAATTAATTAATATTAGCTAAATAAATCACATAATTTTTAGTTTCTGTACATGAAGTGATTCTTTCATGGACAGTAAAGTTTTTGTCCATTCTCACTGAATAAACAGTATTTTTAGTCTATTATCTCCCATCATTATTGTAATGTTACTCAATAAAACTAAATGCTTTATTTGTTCAG
>NW_009225828.1:45770-46804 GCF_000690835.1 Fulmarus glacialis
GTATTTCCTTAACAACACAACATCATTGTGTGCTTTAGGAAACAGCTGCACAAGCCAGTAAAGTGATGACACATACTTGGAATTTTCTCCATCTCTCAACCACATTTTGATGAATATCCCATGAAATGAATAAAAGCTATCTGCTGTAAATGTCAGGCAGGTGCTATGCAGCTGCACACCAAACACGGAAAGACTATTTCATGAGAATCTATCTGCTGTATCTATCTCTTCATCTCTCCATCTCTGCACTGTGTCTACCCATCTACATCTTTTCTGTCCATTCTGCTTAAACCCCATCTCTAAATCTATTTCAGTCTAATCATCCGCTTGCTTCTATATAAACCCAGGTTTTACTTCCTGCTGTGGCTATGTCATTCAAACCCTTTTACTAAGGATGTTAAATACAGCTTGCTTTCTAGATTTGGTGTTTGTTGGAATGTCCTATTAAGGGACATTCAAGAATGTCAGCTCAGCTTTAGGTACCATTTAATTAAAATGCTCATCAAAGTGGGACTGACTTCTGAATTTTGAATATCTGATCCAAACAGCTTGCACAATTCTTGCAGTGCAGAGAATTTTTGAAAGTAGTTTTGCCTTCACATTGCACTGGGTAGAGGCAAAGAGGCATTTTAATACCATCTTCCCAACGGTTTACTGTCAAGGTAGGTATATTTGGCTCAGCTGGCTGACAGACAGTATATATTTGCTTCAATGAACCTTGATACTATGTACAGCAACTCCAGACTTTCTGAAGAACTGATAAGACTAGGAGAGTGTTGATGTGTGCTGGTGATCAGATTGGTGTGGGCAGGGCCTCACTGTCCATAGGCGTATTTATCTACATTGTCTGTAGAATATGGATGGGACCGACACTTCCTAAAATGTGCTTAAAATGAGATTCAACTACCTAAAATCTATTCACACCCTCACCTAACGTATAGCTATGTGGATATCAATGTATGTATTTTTATATATATATACACCCACCCACCCCTCCACACACATTTGTGTATATAGAATCATAGAATCATTAA
>NW_009225829.1:0-2327 GCF_000690835.1 Fulmarus glacialis
CGACAAAGGCGTGTGCGCTGCCCCGCTGCGCGGGGGGGGTCGTCCCCGCCACCCGCCCGGACCCCTGCACACACACGCATCCACGCACAGAGACACAGACACGCGTGCACACGCACCCGCTCCCTCCCCGTCTCTGCGGGGCTGCTGGGCCACGGGAAATGGATCTCCCTGGGCTCCTGGGCTCATCATTATTAATCAATACGGCCTGCCGTCCAGCCCCCCACCCCCAATTTTTTTAAACTCCCTTTTTATTGTATGCAAACTGAAAACTCCCGTTCGCATTGTACGGGCTTTTTTTTTTTTTTTTTTTTTAAAAAAAAGGTTGTTTAGTCTCTTAGATTCCTCGCACATTAGAACGATGGTATGCAGCGCCTGGATTAAAACATACTGTCTAATTTGCCTTGTCATTCCAGCTGACAGAAGGGAGGTGGTAGGATGTGCCCGCAGTTTCTTAGATTATTTTGCTTTTAAAAGTAGGAATAAGTACGATATACAAGTTGAAGATCAGTTTACTAACTTCTGAGACTGAGAAAAGGAGAGCACAGAAGTAGCAATTACTTGGGGTGCTGGTGGTTTTTAAGACCCCTTCCAGATCCTTTATATTGTCTTGTTTTACTTTCTTACTTAAAATGTATTGTTTAATTTAGCAGTTTCTAATTGAGGCTTGCTCCTTCAACATTTCAAGATGTAAACCTGAGGGGGAAAAAAAAGCTAGAGATTGGCTTTTCCCAAAATAATTACGCACATTGAGTCACCCGTTTTATTTATACTCAGCAGTGTTGAACCCCCTCGTATTGTTTATTATAGAAAACAGGAGGACACCGCCGAGGGGAGGAAATGCTGCTTTTCGTACCACAACAAAGCGTGAGACACTGAAAACCAGCACCACAGCCTTAAACACAGACAAAACAAAGTCATCCAAACCAGTACTATGCAAGAAAAACATTATTTAGACCAAACACTCAGCAGGAAGCAGGAACAGTCCTCCACTTTTCCCACTGTGATCCATTAGTCCCTTGGTTCAAAAACTTTCTCAACCCCTCTTACTCCCTTTTCTATAAACTTTTTTCCCATCTTCCAGCCCAACAGTAAATCGTTACAGGTATTTTGGAAACAAAATGTGTCACTTCCTCAAGAAAATCTCGAAAATCCCCCAACAACTTTAAGAAGGACCAAACCTTCATAGCCTTTGGGTCCTTCTCCTGCAATAAAACGGAGGAACCTTGCCCACCCCCCTGAAAACAGGACAAAGGGACATACGAAGCTTAAATGGCTTTGTTAAGGATTTTTTATTCACCTTTTCCCCTCCTCCTCCTCTCCTACACAGAATCGAAGAAAAAAAATTGCTTTAAATCGATTTCTAGTTTTGAAGAATTTCTGAATAAAGGATGGATTTTTTTTCTTTATAAAAAAGTAGAAATAAGCGTTACTGGCTTAGTTCTCCA
Source organism: Fulmarus glacialis (assembly GCF_000690835.1). Taxonomy (NCBI): domain Eukaryota; kingdom Metazoa; phylum Chordata; class Aves; order Procellariiformes; family Procellariidae; genus Fulmarus; species Fulmarus glacialis. Next base: position 1,446 of record NW_009225829.1, read on the forward strand.
AAGGAGAAGAAAAAGGGGAAGAAAGTTCCCCCTGACTGCATCTTATTTTAAAATAACTATCCATACAGGAACTCAGCACATTTTAATTTCCCATTCCCCTAAATCCAAAACCAGATTTTATTGTGGTGGGTGAGAATTGTTTTGCATAAAAAGCTCAAAGCAATTAATACTATTCATGGGCGTGACTGGGACTAAAATGAACAAATCCGCAAATGCACTCTTGGAACTCAAGTCCTTTATTGTTTTGTTTTTAATTGTATGTTTCTACCTATTAGAAAATGTATAGTTGTATTTAGGGCTTGTTCTTTTAAATAAAGCCAGGGACTCATCCTTTTGGGATGGGAGAATGCTTCCCCAGAGTGACAAGAGAAGGGGAAACATTCAGAACTCGCTTCCTGCTGCAGCTCGTATATAGAGAATGTTTTTCAGTAATGTGATCCCGTGTCTTCTGTGATATTCCCCAGAAAATAATAATAAATAGAGAGGAAATGCCACGGAAGCCCAAATAATACAAATGTATAAACTCTAAATCTAGACTTCATCACTCACCTCTCCCTCCCCTCCATCCCCCCATCCCCACTCGTGCGTGTGTGTCTGTACAGGAACATGCATGTAATAGACTGATGCGTTAAAACCCAGTAATTGCCTGCCTGACTCTGTGGACCAGCTCCTGCCTTTAGTCTGGTACAAGCTCTGCGCCTCAGCCCTTGCACCATGAGGTGTGCACATCCCCCTAGCACCCAGGGAGCCCACCCAGCGAAGGGAGGGAGGAGAGGGAGAAAGGAAGAGTTACACTGGAAGCCGTATAAAAAATGAGCAAATTTTAAAAATTCACGGGGGAAGAAGGGCGGGGGGGGTGAGGATGAGAAAGACTCCAAGTGC
>NW_009225830.1:0-13905 GCF_000690835.1 Fulmarus glacialis
AACCTTAATGATTCTATGATTCTAAGAGTCTTACAGTCCCTGCATCCCCTTTCCTGGTCACTCCAGCAAGACCCATCCTACAGGCCTTGCTAGTTTGCTCCTTGAATAGCTGATGCTTTCTGTACGTTTTTACAGGAAACTGTTTTGAGAGGTAATTGTTTTGATGGTTATCCTTAGTCGTGTTTGAAGGGAGAACAAAAAGGCAGAACTGCCCAGTTAACTCAACAGAGGTTAGATGGTAACTCATTGCAGACAAACATCCTTTCATAGAAACAGAGCTGTCTAAAGATACAAGATCACTAGTGAAAATATTAAAAGTATTTATATTAATCTGTGAATATATCACATGTGAGAGAAGCATTTTACAATACTTATTTTACAATCCCACATGTGTGAAGACCATTTTACAATACTTACAGCTTAAAAATTACAAGGTGTCCTTAAAAACACAGATATTTCTTATACCTGAAATTAACGCTAAAAACATGAAACTTGAGTAGTTAATTTGAATTTGACCTAATTGTCAAAGCAAAAGGCAAAGAAGAAATACTGTAAGCTCTTTGGGGCAAACTTTTCTGTTCATGCTACAAATGTACTTGCAGTGAAATAGCAGCACACAAGGAAGCACCGATTTAGATGTCTTTAATTTTTTGTGTTAAGTGGTTAAAAAAAAAATCATTAGTGTGATGATTATGAACCTCTAAAATGGTAAAAGAAAGAGCAGCTTCTAGCTCTTGATTCCCTCAAGATAGCTGAGAGCCTGCAGGGTCAGCCAAGTAGTGACTTGTTGATGCAAAGTGCCTTGCTGGCTGACTGGTATTGCTTTATAGCTCTCCCGGGGAGGTTTGGGAGAGCAAGCCCTTCAGCTATCACAGGTCTGAATAGCTCATCTTAAACCTCATTGTTGGAGTTTTCCTTTTGTCCAACTTGACTCCAGATGCTGCCGGTGCTGTTTGTTAATCAAATTATGTGTAATTGGAGTGAGAATCGGATCAGAATCTCCAAAAAAGAAAATGAAGTGAGTGAAAATGGCAGGTATGCCATTTTCCAGATGCTTTTGGGAGCCTTATCTTTTAGAGGTGGCCACAGATTCCTACTGTTGGAAATCGGGGTCCTATATGTAGTCCCAATGGTCCCAATATGTATAGGGGTCCTATTTCTACCTCCTAGTAGATGCTCTCTTGAGACAAATTGATACTAATTTTTTAAAAAATCTTTTTTGTGCCTGGCAAGGCACAATTTGAATGGGTTTGAACCTGGATTCCCAAGGAGATCAATTCCAGCCTAGATACGTAAGTGTTACTTTTGGGAAGTCAAAAGTGCTTCGACAGTAAGGAACGTGGTAAGTCTCTCTGTATTGACACGATAGGGCTGTGATGTTTATACTGTGTTTGATGTATTCAGGGGTCTGGCTTATGTGTTATTCAGCTCATTGAAAAGAATACACTGCATTTAAAAATTGCAGAATGCAATCTCTTCTCATTTACTTCTACATCCAACATGATTTCCCACAGCCATTCCTGAAGTGGTAGGAATAATTCCACAGTGAGAGAATATTATTTCTTTCATGTGCCATTTTTGCCTGACTCTTCCACAGAAAAAGAAAATAGAGCAAGATTCTTGCTTGTTTATGCTTTCTTTCCATTGTTCAGTTCATTAAAAAGACCTTGATGTGTCTATAAATGTAATTCTTATGTACTTTTACACTTGCATAATGAGCATCTCTATGTTTTGGACTTCTATTTATTCTATTTGGACTTGATTTATTCTAAAAAGAATCTTCAGAATTTCCTTTCAGCTTGAAACCTATCAGAATATCAGATCTCGATACCAGTTCCAGAAAGAACCTTTCTGGGAAGGTCTAATAGCTATTTTTCCTTTTTGAGGGTTATTATCTCTGCACGAATAGATTAAAACCGGCTTGCTCATTGTACTCCAAAATGGCCAATGCACTAGGTCCAAAGGAAAACTAATGCACATTGTTAGATTGATAACATTATTCAAGTTATTCAAGGTCAAATTCTTTGAATTCTTATGGTTTGGATTATTTTTTACTCTTTGCCTAGCAGAAATTGCAATCGACACTACTTGTGTACTTTTACAAGAACCACATTAGACACATCTCAAGAATATTAAAGTATTGCTGCTGACAGCTTTGCAGCTTTCCAAAGATACTGATGAGGTGAATTTCCCTGTCATTTATTTGAAAACAGTGTTTCAATAAGGTTTTTAAAGAAAAGCTCTGAAAAGACACTTCATTCTAACTTTGAAAAGGTTTTAAAAAAAATAAATAGAAAAGACCCCATTCCCCCCTCCTCCCGTGCTTGCATAGAGATGTTTGATTTAAATATATGTTGTTTTTCACCTACATGACCTTTTATTCACAGGTTAACAAAAAAGAGTATGACCAAAATCCAGTGTCAGAATTTTGAATGCTGTCTGTTCATCTTCATTGGAAAGTTGCTTTAAGCTAAAATTCGAAAATCCTCTGATCGCTAAAATGATGGTGCCATAACATGCACACACCTTGTACTACAGGGCATAGCTAAGTAAGCTTGTTCATACTGTTCTTTATCATGAGCCTATGGCGAGCATGTTGAATAATGCCTGTATGCTCCAACTCTTAACTCTTTGCAGAGTCGTGTTCAGATCGGATGTCACTTTATATAGCTTGCCATCTTACTGGATGGCAAATTCTCTGGGGTCTGGGTAGCTACCTCAGCACAAACAAAAATAATGCTGTAACTGGTGTTTTATTTGTATCATAATGTCATCTGCAGTGAGGGGTAGGTACACTCAGGCTTTACTATGATATATTTTGTGAGATTTTATTTTAAATGGGAGGAACTGACATCAAAACTTTTTTATGTTAACATTCCCAGGCATCAGTTTTTAGACTATTCAATGTAGTTGTTATAAATTCTTACCAAATATATCATGCAACTTCCATGTTCTTGACGTTTCCTGATGATTTGTGCCCTTGCAGTTGGTTCTGTCGAAGCGCATGACCCCTGCAGCAGCCAGGAGTCTGGTGTGGCAGGAGGGGGTATGCGTCTCGGAGGCAGCTGCTAACATGGAAAGCAGGGGCAGCTCTAACTTGGAGGATCTTCTATCCCAGTAGAAATTCATAAACTTTTCTGTGGTCTTTCTTTGTCACTAAGTTTTAATGGTGACATGCAGTAGTGGCATAGCACACACGCACTTTTCACCATTTTACAACAGAAGGTGACTATGAAATAGTACAAAGGTCGTCGCAACAATGCTATATCGTGTGACAACCCATTGCAACATGTGGCAAATTTGCTGCTTTTTTTTCTGCTAACATTTCAACGTGCTGTTCATTCCTGCAGCCGCGCAGCAGCCCTCAGTGAGTCTTTCGCTTTCCAGCCCCCAGTCCCAGAGCCGGGCACATTGCCACTTGGCTGTGTGTGTGAAGGGTGTGTAAGAGAAAGCTGCAAGGCTGTTTAAAAGGGAACGATCTTTTATTCTGTTTTGTGAGGTGGAACAAGTAAATATGCTTGTCAGTATTTTTTTCATAATTAATAGCCTACAGGGTACTTGTTTTGTATCATACTGTTCTTCGAAATTTATGTCGCAGCCAGGCAAATGTGCATGCATGCACCTGTAGAAGGCGGCTATAAAACTTCATCTTGAGGTCGCCCCAGGCTAAAAAGCAATAGAGCAGACACTGATAGAAAGCATCAGGCAAGATCCTTCTTTTTTTGTTGTTTCCCTAAGGCAGTGACCTTGCATCATGAAAATGGAAGGGACTCTGCTTACTGAGAAGAACAGGCGTGGGGCAAAAAATCAATTACCATTTGTAAGGAATTTTTTTTAATCAGTCAGTGAAATCTGTTAGTTTGTTGATAGTTTTTGTATTGCAATGCCTGATGTAGCTCGGAACATAAACATTAACAGCAGTGCAGCTCTATGTAGGTTGTACTCATGCAAATTTTGAGAGATGTTAACCATTATAAGAATGTTAATTAAATGCATCCTCAGAAATTTGTTCTGCTGCGTGTATTTATGAAATGTCCGAAATGTCTTTTTTTTCTTCAGAAGTGCAGCCAAAAGTGTAGAAGGTCTGAATCTGGTGATCTGCACTATCTGGACATTGGTAGAGGACTAACAAATCAGTGGCATAAAGCTTCAAAAGGATTTACTGTTTCACTCGCTGGTGGTACAACTCTGGTTCCAAAGGTACGAAGAGTTTGATGGGAATGCCAGTTATGTTTCTGAGGATTAATCGTGAGTGTCATTTGGTTGGCAAGGACCAAATTTGAGGGACGTGACAACTCCATAAACTGTAATTCATTAAATATGGCACTGGATCAGGACCAGACTCTGCTCATAACTTTATTTTGTATTTTTAGAAAATATTCTCCCTTCTTTATGTTGTAGTTTCCCATTTGTTTAACATAAAGATGACACTTGATAAAGTTCTCAGAGATCTAGAGATGGCATATGTAAAGCAATTAGTCATTTTGAAATTTCATTACTCTTCCAAAGGAAGATCTTTCCTCCACCTTCTGAGTAGTTAAAATGGTAATGGGTGATATCTTGGGGGATGGAAAAATAACGGTATGCAGTGGTTTTGTTCACAATGGCAAAACATAAAGAGGCACAGTAAGGCATCTTATGGGAAAGATAGTACAATAACAACACCGACCTCCTGACCTTTATAAATTAGGAAGTGCAATTTCTAAATCAAAAACAGCACTAGAAGCTCTGGGAATGGAAACAGGCTTAATTCTCTGTTGTGCAAAGAACCCGAGATTTCCACAACAGCAGGTCAGATTTTCAGTCCTGTGTACGTGTTTGCTTGTTTCATAAATTCCTGACAGCTGTGTGTTCTGCTGGCCTTGGGAACAAGCAGAAGCCGGTGGGGGAGATGCGGGGTGGGTGGCTGGGGATTGGCGCTCTTTTCATGCCAATGAGATGCAGAGTTGCTCAGGAGAGGGGGGAATTGAATGCTCCTCGGTTCCCACTGGGGGATCTCTTTGCAGTCGAGACCCTCCTCTCCTACAATGTCTATTGAATTGGCTGAACACTGCCACTGCAGTAAACAACGTACTGCTACCATCGGAAAGAATGACCCAGACCAGATCTATAATCTTAAAATAAATACTAATCAGATATAGCAGCATTCACTGAGAGATTCTTTCCACTGCTGCTTCTTTTAATTTTCTGCATGCAAGATTTCTTCGATAGTGTGGGTCCTGGAGCTTGACTGATCTCTAGCAAGAGTTTGTTGGAATATCCCTTTGAGGATGGGGAGTTCAGCTGGGGCTGGGAAGGTGGGGTTACATGTATTTTCACTTAAAGGCATACTCTTAATTCTTTGCTCTCAAAATCATGACTGTTCTGCCATTTGAAAAAAGGATGTTTATTACTTTAAAATATGGATTTAATTAATTAGAGAAGACATTTTTCTGAATTTTCCATGTGTGTAGAAAGTGATCTGCTGAGAAGAATACATTCTTATATTAAGGAGTAAGAAGATTTCACACTTCAAAGCTGTTTATTAAAAAAAATGTTGTTATATTGTTCCAATAAAAAAAAAAATATATTTTCTATTATATTTATTTCCACTTTTCCATGAGACACAATTGTTAGGAAAGGAGATAGAAAGCATGTCTTGTCTTTAGGAAACAAAGAGTAAATGGATCTCGAATGAGGCATAACATTTTTTGGATTCACAGAATAGTTTAAATCCAATTAATTAGCGTGTTTCAAGTAAAAATATAAAAGTAATTATATTATTACCACTCTTCGTGCCACAGAGTTTGCAGGGATGAAGAAGAATGAATGTGTGATATTTTCATTTTGTTTTCCAGATGATTCTTCCTAACTATTTAATTTGGTCACCAGAGTCCACCACAACTTTGTTGTTACTACTTTGGGGTGGTTTTGTGGTATCTTTTTACTCAGAGGATCTAACAAAACTTTCCCAGACTTGCTATCATAGCCCAAAGAGTTCTTACCAACATACAGTTGATATGTTTGAACTAGAGTTTTCTGTTCTGCAATATTAAATCAAAACCTGCAAGCCCATATAGAGCTTAGCCATAAAATGAGTTCAGATCAGTAGTATAACTACATACCTATTTATAATTTTTTTTTTTTAATATCTTCATCTGCCATTATACCTGATGTTATTAGTACAGACTTTGAGGGTCTCAAATACCAGGCAGTAATTTAATGTTCTTAGGACAGGATTCATCTTGAAAGGAAAGGTACTTTTAAAGCTACCTTTGAAAAGCAGAACAGATCAACCCATATATCTAAACTAAGGTCTCGAGTTGTTCTTTTATGCATGACATTGGACAGATTAATTCGTAAGTGCCGCCACTTTCCAATAGCAGATGTATTATGGGCTCTATGACAATATTCTAGAGTTAACAGCATAGAAAAGAATGTGACAAGAGATCATGGATCAGAAGAAATCCTATAAAATAGATGTCGAGAGAATCCTTGCAGTCAGCCTCCTAGGCCACCCACCCACCGGCGCGAGCAGCAGCAGGGCTGGCCCCAGCGTGGTACACTTCCCCTCCTTCCAGAAAAGCAGCTGGACGCTGTTTCTCCGTTCTAGGAAATCAGTGTGCTCTTTGGGACACATGGAGCACTTACAGTCCAGAAGAGAACGTCATACCTGCCTCATACCATCAGCCAGTGAAAACTGGTCTGACACTACTCCTGAAGACTGCTATTTCTTTTTTTTTTCAGACTGGGATTTCATTTTTGGTGGAAGAGTCTCGTATTGCCATGTTCTGTGACCTACTTGCACATCTCCAGTGGGCTTCACTTAGAATAGGGGTTTTTTCAAAAATTCGGTTGTTTTGCCTTGGTAATTTCTTTTGCTTCCAATCATGTTAATACTGAACAGATCAAGAGTTAAAACATCTAATCCTGCGTTCTTCTGTTTTCTGTTTTTTCTAAAGGATGAATCATATGTGTACGGATGGCCTTTTGTTATTCTTTAGTAAACTCAAACAAGAATATTTATTCCCTCATTAGAAAAACAACAAATCAGCAAACAGAAAAATGTGAAACAATAATTTAAAAAAAATGTTGGCTGTATCTTACAGTTATTGTTCAATTTTTTATTTAAAAAAGACAAAAAAAAAAGTTCCTAAAATGTGCTGGATTTCTAGTGCTGAAGCCTAAAACCTGGAACCTTTCTATGCTGAGGTCCCATATGAACCAATGAAGTACAGTACTCTTGAGCCTTTCTGGGAACTACGCGTACTGTCTGGAGCAACGGTGATTTGAGCAGAGACAACAGAGACAGCAACTGGTCCCTGAGCAGAGCCAACAGAGTGACTGTTTGATTTGCATGATGCACTCCCACTTTCTACAAAAACCCTGTAATAGAAAGGATAACCTACTTTTTTTTACGATAATTCGTTCTCTGACTGATCTTCTGATGGATTTAACAGGTTTTTGTTACTTAGAGATATAGCAAAACATGATTTTTTGTGATTGTGTAAAACTAAATATAGACAGAAATTCATAACCAAGTTTATTCTTAAAATATCTTCTGCCATTTTATGTTGTTTTGATGTCCAACAACCACAAGTTGTAGAGCACAAAAGTGTCTTTACAAGACACTCTCCTGCCACAAAGTCTTGTAGCCATTTCATTAACTATTTCCTTAGGTCGATAGGACTGTGGTATTTCTTTAAAAAGTGAAGGTCTGAATTTTTTCAGTTGTACTGAATTTTTTCAGTGGAAATCCTGAATTAGAGACAAGAAGAAAGGATTCCTTGCAAAATAATTTTGACACCTCAGTGAAAAGGAGGAGCATCCTTACAAAGGCGTTGGGCCAGTGTTCTAAATTAACAGATTCCATCATTGGCGACAAGAGTAGGTGCGTGTTCAGTACAGAAAAACCACGCCCTGGCCGTAGATTTTGAATTCCCCAGCATTCAGTACACCCAAAGGTCATTAAACTGGTTTGGCTTGTGTCCCTCCTGCTGTGAAGAGAAAATGCTGTGGGTGCTGTCTGCTTCACCCGTATGCAGTCATAATGTTGGCTCTGCTTAAGAGCCTTCACAGCTGTGCTGTAACACAGTTAGTTCCCAACATGACTCAGATGAAGGATTTTATTTAATCTGCACAGGACTTTTGCAAAAAAGAGAATTTTCGTTTGTGAAAACCATTGAAGCTGTGCAAAGCTGAGAACAGAGCACATGTGAACAAGAGGCTGTGTCTTCCCATTGTCTTAGGAAATAATTTCAGTGAAAATGGAAAGGTGGGAGACGAATGAAACTATTTCATTGACTTGGCTACCTTAATTCCTGTAATTGTCCATTAAGACATCAGTCATAATTTGCATTACTTCTAGCTCATAAACAGGAATGGTTAAAGTAGTGCATGAGGTTTTTTTTTGTTTAGTGGCTCTGGATTCAGCTTTTCTTGTAGGTCAAATGTTTTTAAAAAGTGGCCTTTAAGAGAAAACAATGTCATAGATGCATCTTAGCAGTGTGTGTTGGTTCACTAAGTACAATTTGGGGGGGAAAAAAGTTTCTTTACACTTACCTAAACGCAGCCTTTTTTTTTTTCTTTCCTCCCTGTGCTTTTGGTCACTATTTGCAGTCTTTGCAGTATTTTATTTCTGTGAAACTATACACCCCTTTTTAAATGTCGAGATTCTTTACTATTGTTAAAATCCACACAAAACAAAAAATAAATATCTTGTTCCTGACACAGGGGTAATTACGACAAAACCTGAAGATTCTCGGTTCAGATTAAGCTCTCTTGGAAACAAGGGATAGCTGCCAGCCTGTTCTACAGGTCGGAACTTCAGGAACTTTTAAAGTAACACTTAGATCATTTGCTTAAGGACTGACCTTTTGGGGAGGTGGACCTAAGGTCACCTGATACGTATGTAAAAGCGTGTCTCTCATTTGTCTTTCTGAGGCAGAGTGTCACTAACCTCAAGAATCAAACATACACAAGGAGTCCCAAATTGCAGGAGCAGCATGAATACTCCAGTCACCTCACTTAAAGATTGGTCAGTAGTTTTGGTCTACACATCTTTCATGGTATCCACAGTAAAGCGCAAATACGTTCAATAACTTTTACAAGTAATTATTCCAGGTACCCCCATGCAAAAATGCTTCGATTCTGATTTGAGTACCTTTTTCCAGTTTAGTCCAGATGCCAAGATGTTACGTCCCTGGGAAGGTGAGTGTTAACTAAGAGCTACTTACTAAATACTCCAAAACTGCCTGCAAGACTCAAGAATCAAGACAGCTCGGTTTCTAGGGGGCCTGTTTCTGTGCAGAGGAATTGTCCATGGATGTTCAAGGAAAGTTGTTATGCCACAGTCTGTTCAGGCCAGGTAATTAAAACAAAACAAAATGGTGAATGCCCAGTCAAAAGGAATTGACTTATGATGGTAAATGGCAATTGCCTCGTGGTTTTACACTAGAATTATAAATTCAATTCTACAACCACTGTTATGTGAAGGTAGAACTAATGAGAAATTCCAGTGTAGCTGAGCATTGCCATTTGTTATTTGCTGAACCACAGCAAATATACTGCAGAACCCAAGGAAGATAAGGTCCATAGGTTATTTTGGTTTTTACAGGATATAAGCATTAAGTGGTATTGGTTGTGCTTCTATACAGAAACCTCAGGATTCATTTCTGTACAAATTCAAGCACACAGATTTATACTCCAATGCCTATGGGAAATAGTAGGTCTCATGGATAAATCTGGGTTCATAATCTAGTTAGAGACTAGTTTAATATCCAAGGTGAAAAATCCAGAACTGTTCTTAGAATTTAAATTTTACTCAAACAATCAAGTGTTTTTCTGTAAAAATTGAAGGGAAGTGTTAGTGAAAATAAGGGAGTCACCAAGGGTGTTCTCTTTTTTTGAAAGGATAAACTTAAGAAATTGTCGTGGTTTCTCATACTAAATCCAAAACACAGCACTAGGATGAAATTTAACTCTATCCCAGCCGAAACCAGGACAGTATCATAGAGAAATGTTTATTGTGGTCAAAAAGGCTGAAAAATTTGTAGAATTCATTATGAAAGTGGCTTTAAGTCAAAGACCGTGACCACATTTCTCTTTTTTTTTCCTTGGCTGTTTAAATGTGAATGCTTACCATGTAACATTCATTAAGTTTCATGTAAATTAAACAATTACAGTGACAAACGTGGAGGCATTAATACAGAAAACAGAGTGGCAATAAAAAACTGATCTGCATGTGATTTTCATAAACGGTTAATTTAGTTTAATTCTCATTCCATAGCTGAGAATGGTTTGGATCCAGTGTTTGGTCTGTTTGTATATTTCTGTTGAAGAGAGCCAAACAAATCAATCCAGGTATTATTAGATATTGTGGTTCTAATTTATGTCCTGAGCATAACTCCAAAAGAGAAGAAAACCTTATAGGCCTGTGCATAAAATTTGAAGCATTTTGTCTTACATTCTAGGATAGCTCAACAGGAGGCGGTTATCTGTTTGTTGATTGTAGCTACCTGAAGTTTATAAACCAAATAACCTAACCTGTTAAATAATATGATACTGGATATGAAAACCAAAACTGTATGAAATAATTCCACCATCCCAACACAGACAATGTGGAAAATCGGGGGTATTTAATTCATGCACAAGTGGTGCATAATTCCTTTGAAACGTATCAAGCCATTCATACCAGAAGAGACCTCAGGGTATGTTGAAAGTGGCATCAAATTATTTAAGATCTCTTCACACTTGCTTCAACCTCTTCCACCTCAGGTGACCCCAGCAGAAGAGGACCTTCCAGTTTAAGTGCAAATGTATTTCAGATAAATAGGTTTTGAAATGAGACCCAATACCTATCAGATTAAAAGGTAACCTCAAGCTGCTCTTATTTTGTTATGCATACAGAGATATGGGTCCCTTTTTTGAGCTGACAGTTCATTACATTAATGAATTATTGATAGGAGGGATGGTTCCCTGGGTCTCTGTAATCTCAGCAAAACTTAAGAACAAATGAATGAGCACTCCTGCAGTTAATGACCTAGATCAAATTAATCGACTGAGAGTAGCAATTAGTTTGGTCATTGTTTTAGCAGAGACGCACACTGTGACAGCTTTCTGCAATCACTTTTGAGTCTCCCAAACTTGTGCTTAAAGCTACATTCTCAGCAAAATTACATTTATAACAAAAACTGCTTAAGCCATCTTATTTGGAAAATAAGTTTGTGTGTTCTGATCTTATTCTCAGTAAAGTTTTGCATGGAATAAAGAAAGAACTAGCTTAAAAGGCATTAGTAGTATCAAGATTTCTTTTTTTTTTTTTTGTCTGCTATACCTTCTTTGAGGAGCAAACAGTAAAGAAAAAGGTGGTACTTGTTCTGCATTCCTTTCAAGTGTTGTAATGACAGCATCAAACTGAATTATTTGAAAAGTTTTAGTTTGGGAGTTTGGTGCTTCTGATTTGGGATCTTGTTTCCTTCACAATTTTTTTTTCATGTTTGCTTTCTACCCAGGTCACATAAAATCATGGTGTGAGGCAGAGATGGTGAGAAAAGCACTGGAACCAAAGTGTTGCAATTTTCAGGCCTCCCTTTCATTAACTCTGCTCATCAGCAGAAATACCCAGGTTTGCTCCTCCACTCTGGGATTATTTCAGTTTGTGCAGCCACATCAGGTACGTACCTTTTATCTTAGGGAGCACTAAGAATTAAAAATCCTTTTTGGGCTGTACCCATTGACTCCTAATTAACATGAAAAAATGCTTTACCACAGAGGCTTTACCGTAGGACTTCTTTTTTCACATGCATATATCTCACTTACAGCACACACTAACTATTCATATGCAGTCTCAGTGTGCATTTCGTATGCACACAAAAGTTCCAGATGTGCTGTGTATCTTGTTTAGTTGACTTTATTCTTCTGTAAAGCCAAGAGAAATATTAATCATTCATTTACTGTTAGGGGATGGGTCGTCTTCTCATGTTTCAGTAAAGGGGGTGGAAAAGTAAAGTAAGCCAATTTTTTTCCTATTTAAGGCCAAAGCTGGGGAATGCTTGTGGCTGAGTTCTGTACATGGCCCGGTGCTGGAAGGGCAGGGAACAACCGATGTTGCTATTTTGAATAGATTTTTCTTCCCCCCCCCCATTTTTATTTTTGCACAGAGAGTCTCATGTCTAATATTTAGACATGATGAGCTTTGTGCAAAAAGTAACTTTGCTCATTCTTGCCGTGTTTCAACCCTCAGTTATTTTGGCACAACAAGACGGTGAGTAATTCAAGCTTCTTATGATTTAATGTTTTTATTTTATTTTTATTTTCACCAATTATTTTAATCGCTTGTAAGAAATGTGTATTCACAAATCTCACCAGAACACTTTTCCTTCATTAATTCAGCAGAGTCAGATAGTTAATGCTGAAGCTGAAAGCTGCAGGAGTTTTCATTACCATCCCAAAGGTTTCTCCTCGCTTTGCTTTCTTCTGTGGTTAAAAGGACTGTACAGTGCTGTCTGCCTTAGCTGCATTTGTTCTTGTTCTTACTTGTTTTCCTGTTACAGACACTGGAGAGTTTTTAAACTATTTCTTTTAAGTCTTGGAATAACATTTTAACTGTTAGCTATGTGCAGCCTGGAAGTTATTTGTCACAAGCAATAATTCTTTGCTTCCAGCTTTTTTATTTGGAGTTCTCCTTTGTACTTGTGTGTTTTCCACTGGCAGCGTGGGGGTTTGTTAAAACAATTAGTGTCCGGAAAACAGCCTTAAAATTCTGACCAATTTTGATGAAACAGTTTTTAAGAGTGATATATGAAAATATGTCAGCTCATGGGATTTTCACTTTGACATAAAGTAGGAGGGTAAATTAATTCCCTCAGCTGAAATAGTTTGAATTGTGCATCTGCAGGCTGTTTCGGTCCCTCACGAGACTGATTAGCAGCTGATGGTATCTGGGAGTCCATGTGAGTACGTGCGTGCATGTTTACAGAGAGCGAGAACACCAAAAACCAAATGAACATGGAATTTAGAGGGATAAAAATTACTTTGTATAGCATAATCCAACTTAGAGTGAAGATAAGTGTGGTATGAGTATTTAAGTTAAACAGATGACATTCCACAAGTACAGCTGACCTTTTTTGGATGTGCTGTGTTCCTGCTTGCCAGACATTGCCAGACCTTCCTCAAGATAAAACATTTTTCTTTCTTGTAAATATAAAAGACCTGCAATGTATTTATTCCTGCATCAAGGCAACAAATAACTTTACAAATAACTTGATAAGCTGCAGCCAAATAAACTGTAGTGCAGTAAAGGAAAGCCAAATGCCTTCAAAACCACACCCTACCCTAGTCTGTATGATACAAATCATGAAAACGATTACTTTAGCCATTTCATGGCAAACCTATCTGCCCCAGCATACTTGGAAAGGCACCTCTGCCGAAGGGGGTGACTGAGTCCACCAGCAGGCTATTGGCAGTGGAGCAGTTGGAGCTCAGAGAGCTCTGTGCATGGGCAAATCAGGTAACATCATCTGCAACAGCAGCGTGCCCAAATACCAGCCTCCCTCACCTAGCACAGACACAGGCTAAGCCGTGTCTGAAAAAACCCAATGCATATAAAGATGTTCTGTAGAGAATAAACATAATATACTGTGAATTGATGCTTTTCTGTTTCTGCTTTTCCTGTATATAAACTGTCTCTTCAGTAATCCTCAGTGAAGAAAATATAAAATTTGAGCAAACATATGCTGTGAGTTTTCTCTGCTTACAGCAGCAAATAATATACATATTGCATATATTTAATATGCATTATGTATATTTTTATATATATATGTATCTTCAGGGGGATAAGAACAAAGGAACCATCCAATATAAAAAGAAGAAACATCACTTTTATTTCTCCCAATGAATAAATCCCCCTCTGAGTGCCAGGTCTCT
>NW_009225830.1:13924-19884 GCF_000690835.1 Fulmarus glacialis
GGTCTGGTTGTATCCCTGGACATTTCTAAGGTGCAACACATATTTGACTCAAGAAATGGTAAATTTTGGGTAGAAGAACATATACAAATGAAGTGTGAGGGAGTATTTTCATTTCTCTGCCACATTCCTGTTTCATGGTGTAGTAACATTTCCTTACTGGGCTAACTTCCATACTACTTACAAGGATGAGGTTACACAGAGAGACTGATAAAACACTGGTTATCCCTCAAAATATTGAATTCTGTCCTCTCTTTGGAACGTTCCTTTCCACACATTTGAATATGCTTTTCTCACAGAAAATAATAATTGAAGGAGTTGATTATTAGCATCACCAATCCATGTGCAGGGCAGTGATGGACTGGGAAGCCAAATTTTCCACGATTCAAAAGAGAATTTCCAGACATGCTAAAATGCTCTGTCTTGTCAAGAAAAATGTTTATATGGTTAGTATCAAATGTAAGTCAATATAAAATTTTCCTTGGGAAAGCCTGCCAGGAGACAAGACTTGGCAAGGTATTAAGGAAACTGCTCAGCATACACTAAGTTTAGGATAGTCAGATGTACTTCTGGGCTATGTGCTTCTTTGTTTTGCTGGAGACAAGGAATGGAGATTCGAGAACAGCCTCAGGTTGAACCTCTTCAAAAGCTCAGGATCTGGATGTTGTGGAACAAGTAATTTTCTGTGACTTCCATGAACAAAAGCTGTATGTCCTGGTAACCCACTAGGATGCTTTTAGCCTGCAAATGAAATCATCTTGACACAATTCAGGTTTTCTGATGTATGTCAAGTTAGTGTAAGGCGTTTGCAAGCCCTGACCATGTTTGAGATAAAATGCCTCCTAGTGGCTGACATGACATGAAGCTGGTGCTTCAGACGTGACAGATGATTCAGATTCCAGCAATGTATATTCAGTTCCAGCATTTGAAGGCACCTTTACATCCTGCATATTAAACTACGAAAAAGTGTAAGAACTTCGAATGCTGCTTTAGGAAAGAAATCCATCTTCTGCCCAGCCAGCACGATTTGTGCAAGCATTTGCTAGCCTTACGGTTTACATTCATACCATTTATCTTGAGTTTGTAGAGTCAATCGAGACAGCTACTTCCAGAAGACAGCATAAATTTTAGCTAGACAGACTGGAGGTATTTGGCAGTTTCCGCCGACTACAAAGGAAACACGTGCCCAGCCCCACTCACATCGGTGCCAAAAGGGAGGGAAGATGACTTTGGGCCTCTCTCAGCTGCATCCGAGATGGGTAAAGGACATCTCAGTCACCTGGAGTGTGACACTTCTCATATGTACACCCCATAGTCCTTGAGGAACTTCACTGAGATCATCAGGAAAACTCTACTGCTCTAAAAGCAGTGTGAGAGCAGAGCCAGAAACCCTGGATTATTATTCCAAATAATTTTTTTCTCTAATGTAATTTAGTGTTTTCCTTATAATGCAAGTATTATCTTGGATGTTTGGTCAGGAAGCTCGTTTCTGAGGTAATGACTGAATCCTAAAATATCTCTGAGAAGACTTACTGACCTTTCATATTACTTTCACTTGCAAATTACAGTTTTAAAATGAAATATAACCATTGTAAGTAGGTTTTAGGAGGCAGCATGCAAAGAACTCTTTATGCTGAGCACCCACTTCTGATCCCCCAGAAAAGAAGGATGATATTTTAGGAAAACTTGTAAACAGCTTGGTTTAGCCATTTTGCTTTCTTCTTTTATTAATTGGAAAGGATTAGATAGGTAATGAAGTAGATGGGTACTGCACAGATGCAGTATATTTGTGAGACTGACAGACTGACATTTTTAGCACTTACCTATATGCAACATTGCACATATGCATTCTTTGTTGATAAATTAGCTACTTTAAGGGTAATGCTAATGACAGTCAGAACTATCTTTCCTCAAAGGTTTTGGTCATACAGAAAAGTCCCCCTCCAGAGTTTTGAAGGTAAAACCAGATGATGCATGTCTGTGTGCCAGTAGATAATTGCACCATCGTAAGTAACCTGGACTATGTGAAGGTATGAAAGATCAGGGATCTACTGCTCTTCTTCCATTTTTCCTGTTTTTTACCAAGCACACGGCAGGCAAGGTTATGCTTAGGAAAATTGAAACATTCCTTTCTGGTCTGGAAAAATCATGCTAAATGAAAGCCTGGGGAATCCACCCCCGCTAAACATTATATATATATATATGTTCTTGGAAATGTGACAAATTTCATAAACACATTTTAGATCACACATCCCTGGAAGACATTAGCCTTAGGAAAATGAGACCATTATATATCTCTCTCATTATTTTCCAGATTTGTTTTTGACTTGAGACCAAACCTACATAGACTGATTTTTTGAAAGAGGAGGTGTAGTTGGAAACATCCACTGCTTTATTACAGGGGGAAGAGGCAGAGGTAGAAGGGCGTTGTCTCTGGCATGAATATTACTGTTCATGCCTCAGTCAGAGTCATTACATTTGCTCCCTTCTTAGTGCTGCAGATTACAAGCAGATCCTATTTCCTCTTCCAGCTCCTGCCAAGTTTTGAGGTTTGTAACAGGCAGCCAGGTGTCACTTGCAAAATCTTAGCTGATGCCAGCCTTACACAACAGCCGGGTGTTAGTTTTAATTAATGCTATTCAAGAGAAAGGAAGGAGTGAATTACTATCACTTTTTTGTTTCACAGTCTGGCTGATAAACCAGACTGACATGGATCTATTAGTCATTGTCCCAGTTATGTGCTAATGTTGTTCAAACCTTGTTGTAATCAGAAATGTGCAGAAAATGGGACATACCTGGCTTCATAATTGGGAAAGTATGCTGTAGGTCAGTAGCGGAAATGATGCAGGCTGTCATTTAGCATTTTGGATTAAAAGCAATGTCTTCAGAGTTGAAAGGTTCAGCCTACCAGTAGGGGGAAACAATAACAAAGCATGCTTTCCCAGGCTAGCGGGCACCATGAAAACTATATTGCTCTTCATGTTTTTATGGTAGGTTAGTAATCTGGAGAAGAGCACAAGCCACAGCTGCTCGAACAGTTGCAAGTTTTAATTTGTTGGTTTGAAATAATAATTCGACAAAACCCACAGAGGTGCAAATTAGTGCAATGGTCATGTCCATTAATACTCCAGATTATGCTGTCCTTTAGTCATGCTTGTTTAAGAAACTAGGCAAAAGATCTCAGCTAAGAAAAGGAAAACTGTTGGCAATGGCAAAGATATGTTGTTAACAAAATGGGTTTTTTTGGTCTTGAAGTAACTGGATTAAATTCCCACATCATTGCAGAAATTCGATGTGCTGCAGCAAAATTCAATTTATTATTGGCAACACCAAAAAAACCCCAAAACCCTCAATCTTGAAAAGGGTATAATAAAATCTTCTCTGATTCAACATGACAACTGTTAGCTCATTCTCCTTGTGGTAGCTTGGTAGATTGTAGATTGCACAACTTTAACGTGGTTTGGAGTTCAGTACCTAACACCTGTATGTCTACAAATGTTCTGATTTTGTTTTTAGGCAGACAATAAATAACCATCAACCCAAAATGGAACAGAAATTTTAGTGTCATCATTTTACCTACTGCAATACTTTACCAGCCTACCTGTCCTTCAACGCATCCGTGATAATATATCCTGTACAGAAGGAGAACTGAGCACAACGCGATTCCTTCTCCAGGAGTCATGCGAGAAGTGTTGTTTTGCTTCTGTAGCTTCAGATCAGGCTGTTGAGGGGAGTGTGGATGGGTGCAGAAGAATGCTGCAGCCCCTGGCCCTAAGCATGCTGCCCATCTCCAGCCCAGGGGATCCAGTGGATTCCACCTGGAGAGAAGGCTGTTTGGGGCTGTGCTGCTCACAGTGGTGTTACCTCTGTTACGGAGATGCTGCAATGTGGCTCACTGCAGTTGGCTTCCCATGGCCATGCTGTTACTAGATGCGGGAGCCAGTGCTCTGGCTTAGTTACCGCTGCAGGACAGGTACTCCTCTATGGATTTTCTTTCTTCCATTGAATCTTTCAGTGCACAGGGTTTGTGAAGCTTTATTTTCTGTCCTCTCCATGGCTTCCCTGACAAGAGATGCTTTGTCCCTGGAAAAATCGATAAGGAATTCCCACAGAATTTCCTGATCTTTCTCCGTTCAGCACAGTCAGACACTTTGTGTTTCAGGGAAATAAGATTCCCATATTTATGTGTAGGGACCATGCCATTAATATGTCTCACATTGCTTTGAGACTGTATAACAATTTCAAAGGTTAACCCTTACGTTGCTCCTGGCTGTGGCTGATGAACTGATAATCTCCACAGGCAGTAAAAAATTACATATTACGGGAGTCAGAAAGTCTCTTCTGTAAGTGTAACAGAGATAGAGAGGTGTGCTTATTCTATCTTAAATGCTGAAAGGGTGCAAGGAGTAATGAGTTCCATCAGTGACTGTAGAGCAATACATCTTTCACACAGAGGCATAATAAATTACATTTTACATTTATATTTTCAAGCAGTCATTATTTTTTCTATCTTGTATTTCATAGGGAAGGTTCTCTCCATTTTGCTTTGAGAAAACCTAACCTACTTCCAACCACTGTTTTTATTTATTTATTTTCACTTCAGAGGCAATCTTCTTGTCTCTGTGCTTGCGAAGTTGAAACCTCTGCCTGTTTCATGTCAAAATGACAATTGAAAACATGATATAACCCCCTCCAACAACAACCGCTTGTTGGCTTTAGTGTGGATAAACTTCAGCTCCAGGACTTCTGGCTTTGTTTAGTGAAAGTACAGCAGTAGAGATTCCTTTCAGATTAGCTAAGAGACTACTTCCATTTTCCCTCATTTACGTCAAACCCTTCATTTAAACATGAACTATCAGAATGAGAATGAAAACGGTACCTCTTTTAACAATGTCTGCGCATTTTTGTCTTGCTTTGATTCACACAAGTACTCCGTGAAGAAATGTGTGCCAGGGAGGGGAAAGCATGCATAGGACATTGAACAGGAAGAATGTGATGATAATGGAAAGATACATATTTTAAGGCCAAACATGTTTTGTTATTTTGAAAGCCTAGGCCTTCTCCTGCAGCTAAAGGGGCACCCAAATGACTCTCAAGAAATGGGGGATGTGAATTCTAGATTTAAGACTTTTGCCAAGTTTGTACCAGAATGGTCTTCAGCATAACATAAAGCAATCCACAGCCATAGGAGACCGATCCCTTTCTGCTGCTGTTTTTTTCTTTCAGTCACTGTGCATCCCACCCTGGAGGGTGGCACAGGCACCTCTGCTCTCCTGCCAGGCAGCAAAAGATTTCCTTCCATGTGCAAAACTTCTGTGGGCTGCTATGGTGGCTTCAGGCACTGCTTTACTGCCAGCCCCAGCACTGCGAAGGGCAGCGGAATCACAGGAACACCCCGCGCACATTTGCAGAAGTAGATATGAAAGGATGATCTGTGTCTGGAAACTACTTCCCACAGCAATTCAACACTGGCAGTTCTTGGAAAACTTCTGGACATAATTAGTTCCCACTGAAATTCCCTGCAATTCACACCCAGTGACCAGTCGGTGCATTAGCAGGCTGTCTGCTGCAAACATCCCTTTGCCTCTATTCTTTCCTTTTGGGCTTCTTCTTCTCTCTCTTTTCCTTCTTTCCATTTTCTTTTAGGAAAAGAGGCAAGAGCAAAACTGCAGCTACTTTTTCAAACAGACACGAAAGGAACAATTGCTTACCCGAACACAGCTAATGGAAAATATGGGAAGCACCGCTCATTGTTCCTTTGATGTTCAGTGTAATAGCCATGCTGAGCATCAAAGGAGAATGAACTACATCCCCCATGCTTTCCTTCAGCTATAAGTAGCAAAAATAGAATTCATATTATCTTGGAAAACACTTCTATGTTCATGAGAGGCTCTTTTTTAAAAATGTATATTTTTTTCTGTGTTTGGCTTTAAATCTACTGTATGGTGTTTGCTTGTTTCCCT
>NW_009225830.1:19925-32017 GCF_000690835.1 Fulmarus glacialis
TGTCCTAGTGAAAGCAAACAATAGGCTGTGTAGTGGGAATTGCAAATCTTTGAAAAGAGTAATTGAAATCTGCTCAGACTTTTCGAAGATTCTTTGCACAATATTCTAAGCCTGTTGGTGGCTTAGTCGTTGGCAGGGTGGTCCTCTTTGTAGATCCCTCTTTTTTGTATGAACAGAATAGCATAAACATGGAGGGGGGGGGGGGGGGGGAAGAAAAAGGAAAGAAGAGAGGCATTCAAGTCCAACTGATTCTTTCCCTGTTAGAGTAGCTGAAGAGAGAATGAGCATTGTAAACTTCTTTCAGTGAAGAATCAAAAAAAAGTAAAGAGCCTCTTCATTTATCAGGTTTTCCCTCGCTCAGGCTCTTCCGCTCATACCTTTTAAGGAGTCCGGCAGATAAACTCTGGTGGATCTGGCTACGCCTGCTGAAGATGTCCTAGCCCTCCTCTGCTACGCGGAGCTGTTTTTCACCCTGTGCCAGCAGGCGCTGTTGCTGCGCGGAGCAAGGAGAGCTAAATGTGTGCCAGGCTTCAGGCAGCCACTTCAATAGCAATGCTTCTGACCTCTGATATTAATAAAAATCAACTCTGTGCGTGCAGGCCCTTCACTGCCCCAAAATTGTGGCTTTTCACCTGACAAGGGAATTAGTTAGGAAGATGCTTAAGTTTTCATGCTTGAAAAATAGGCATAGAACTTGACACTTAGAAGTGGCCCCAAAATTAAGAAAGTTGTCTGTGGTACCCTGAGAAAACCCTCACAATATTCACTTTAGTAGCCTTAGAAAGTTGACAATAAGAACATTGTATCTGGTGCACAAATAGCCATTTAATATCCACTATGAGGCAAATTAAGAAGAATTTCAAACACTGCCATCTGTATCCAACAAACTGTCCAAAATGGATGTGGGGTGAATTAGTACAAACTGGAATAAGGAGTGAATGAATACAAACTCTTTTGCAGATGAAACTAGGTTAATGATGCTCTATGCATTCAGAATCTCCCCCCTGACCTTCTGAATTACAAATACCTTTAGTTTATTGGCAGCCAAAGATATGATTCTTTTCTTTAGACAATACGCCAGAGTTCTTTAATCCGTCACTGGAATATGAAATTCAAGAACCAAACCCTTCATTTACTTCCAACTTCTGAAATTACAGGGAAATCAATAAAATTGTGCAGGGAGTTATGTTAGTGTAGAATTTGACCCCCTGCTGCTTTACTCATCTCTGATGTAAATTCACTATGGCCATGGAGTTATATTGGGGCTGACTTTGTCCAATGTATCTGAAAATATAAATGATATTACCATATGTACTATACTGCATTGTAACATTTCCCATCTGTTTCAGTCTCAGGAGAGAAGCATTGAATCAAGCTGATTTCTTCCAAGGCAAACCACAGAAACAGCATTGCATAAAATTGTTAGCCCTCTCACTGAGCTAAGGGGAAAGAAAAGATCATGTCCCACTTGAAATTTTAATCACCTGATAAAAATTGTTTTAATAACAAAGTTAGGCAATGAAAAACAAAATCATACATTTTTTTCCCCACACAGCCTTTGGGTTTTATCTTGCGAGAAGCTCAAAGTATCCTGAATTAATAGTTTTAGTTCAGTGTTTTACACAAGGTGCTATGTAGACCAAGCTGTAACAATTATCAATTTCCAATGGTTCCCTTTCACTTAGTAGCTCAGAAGCTGAGTGTCACCTTCATGATGCTTTGAATCTGTCAGACTGGTTGTACTGTCTGGGAAACCTGCTTGTACACAATGACTTTTCCAGTTTTTCTTTATTCTTGCCAGGACAGACCTACTGCAAGAAATGTTGCAAAGACCCCTCCAATGTTATAAACAATTTGTGGTCCTAGCTAAAATCAGAAACACAGAATTATATATATCTTTGAGATATACCTTGGGAGTGATTTTTTTTTGAAAGCTCTGACAAAATTTTGTGCTGGATTTTGGTAAATTTTTCCACTTAATCGATCCTAATAATGTTGAGCATGAAGCTATTTCTTTTCTTTAGAAATATGTTGCACCAGCTTCTTATGGGATAAAATTGGAAGTGTTCAAGTGTTGAAAATTAAGATTACCTTGGCACTTGGACTCTGACTGTAGAAGTCTTCATTGATGCCCAAGGATTGGGCAGGATTTATGTTTAAAGAAACTAATAAATCTATAAAATCATCCGTAATCACATCAGACCTTGAATTTATGTCAGTTTCTGCTTGGTTTAACACTTAGACACAAGTCTTTGTGCCATTTGGCATCATTCACTCTAAAGACAAGGAGCACATTAAAATCAGATTACTGTAGACTAGTGAGAATTTATGCCAGTGCTACAACTAAATAACCACAAATAAAGTGATTGCAGCCTGCTGCTTATTTTTAGAGTGACACCAAATGACACAAAAGGTAATATGCCAAAAATATTGTAATGTAAGAATAGAGGGGATGGAAAAATCTCATAGGCGTTTTACCAATAATTGGAAGAGTGACTGAAAAATGATGCAATTGTCCCTCTAAAAGGCATTGAATGCCCTGCATTAAGATTAAATTCTTACTTACTGTGTGTCCTGCAAACGGTTACCCTTATTAAAAGGTTTGATTCTGTCAGGCACTGAAGACCTTCAGTTCCCTCTGGAATAATTAGAAGTTTATGTTCCTTAGGTCCAATCCAAAGCCCAAAATCAAGGGAGATTCTGATCAGGCGCTGTTTACTCTTAATCAGGAATGAATGATACACGTTCTGCACATTATAGCAAAACAGGTCTATCTCTATTAAAAAGACAGAAGTATAAATATAATTGTCTGGGTTACGGAGTCAACGCATTGAGAGAGGACCTTGGAGAGGAAATCCCAGAATAACATCTCAATACAGTTGGTCATTCAGGAATATCTTCCTCCCTTACAAAAAACAATTTAGGCCATGATGTTGTCGAGGAATAGCTAACAATAAAAGTAGTATAACCATCTCTTGCATCCATCAGATGTTTTTCTGAAAATGACTTTTATAAGTTCAGAAACAGGTATAAAAATTCTCTGGGCAACCCCAAAAAAGAAGCAAGGTGACAGATATACAGCAGTCTGCTCTATCCTGCCCCTCGTATGACTCAATTTGAAATTACAGTTCTGCCAAAAACAACCCCACCAACTAAACAAACAAAAAACCCTCCTTGCCCTTTGTTTTCCTATTAGCAGTTTTGAAACAAGAAAACTCTTCTGCCATTGTTTTTTATGCCGGACACCAGCTGAAGCCAGTGGGGCTGTTGTGTAACAGTATCGCTGATGGGATATCTCTGGTCCCTATTTCAAAGCAGCACTTGTGTGGCAGGGTGACCTTTAGAAGTTGCATGAAGAACATCATTCAAGGTGTCAACATGTGTGCCTGAATAGAGCAATTTGTGAAACATAAATGTTGAGTCAGAACAATGTGGTAGATTCAGCCACTTCAGACCACATTACCTTTGAGAAGAACAATAGCCCTCTGAAGATAAAGGAGAAAAATTAGAGTTCTTAACATAAATCACACTTTGAAATATTAGAAAAAAGCCAATAATCTGCAAGGAAAATAGAGGCATTTTGTGTTTTACTTGGTAGCAAATATGCCATAAGGATATTTTTTAATCCTGATATTTCTAAAATTTCTAAAAGCTGCAGAAAGGTTGCAGCATTTGGAGCTTATAAAGACAAATGAAAGGGAAGAGCAATGATTTTTTTAAAATGCAAATACTTGTTTGTACCAGTGCAGGCTTGCTTTTTTTTTCTATTTTGTAATCTGAAAGACAGATTGGGTGGATCTCAGAGCAAGGACAGTTTGGCTACATGACATAATGATCCTTTGCCTGAGAATCCAGCCTCTTCTATACATTGCCAGTGAAACAGTGCATGTCTCCTTCCTGCAACACCTCTGACAGACAAGTACAATACTATGATTAACCAGCATTCTTCTATGCTGCTTTCTCTTTCTTGCTCTGCATCTGAGTAAAGAGGAAAACGTCTGGGACTGGTGCAGTGGCAGAACTGTTCAAACACCAGCTTTTTTGGCAGACGAGCATCCCTAGAAGCAAGAAAGCTTCAGCTGCAGTCTGAAAGCACAGGATGTAGCTGTCCTTTTTGGTGTGAAACTTGGGAAATCTGTGAGCCATTCAGTCATACTCCCTTTCCATTCCACCAGATAGCAGTTCTTCCTGCCACAGGACATGGAGCAGGAAAGGATTTTTAAGATGGACCTGCTCTGATTTTTCACAGCCTGCATTTAAGTGTTTTATCAGTCGAAGTGTCATTCCTGATACCTCCAATCACATGGTGGACAAGCCTTACAAAGTATTACGTCAGTACCATTAAATCTGAAAATGTCCTAATAGGTAGGTATGCCCAAATTGGCCCTTATGTCCTCGTGCACCATGTGAAATGGATTCAATTAATTAGCTGGTTGTTTTAAGACAATTCCAGCCGAGAGAATGTCTGTAGGCCTTGCAGTTGAAAAAAAAATCTTGTTAAAACATTCCTTTTCTTATATTTCCACCTCTTTTCCTGACTCCTATGAAACAGACACTATTTCAGTCTTTTCAAGTACTCAGCACTTACCTGACAGGAGAACATGCAGACAAACCAGGCCATTCTGGCTCAGCAAGCCAATTAGTTCATTATGAGAGTCTGTCTGTTTCCATTACTGATCATGGGATGGAATGAGTATGTTTGATTTTCTTATAAACATCATCATAATTCCAGACAGGGAGCCCAAACCATTTGCTTTGAGGTAGACGCCATGGCATTCTTTTCTGCTCGGTAAATGGAAAGCAGAGATGCTGCAGACGCTGGGATGGATTCCTGCATCTACTCCAGTGTAGGGGAGAATTATAGCATTTCCTCTGAAAATTAACAATATATCTCCTTTCCATTTTGTCCTTTGGTTAAACAATGTATAAAACAGTGCTGGAATACACAATAAATAGATGTATTTACTATAGAAGAAATGTAAAAACACTTTTTGAAGTAGCCATCCTGTAAAGCAAATGGCCAAGACCGGGTCAGAGTAAGGAAGCACAGGTTTTGTACAGTTAAAAGTCCATAAAAAGCAACAGAAAGACCCCTCTTAGCTTCAGCAGACTTGGATCCAGGCAAAGTTAGAGGCAAGGCCTCCTTCATCTCAGTGCTTTACCCATTAACAAATTCACTTTAAATAACAGCAAAAACTTGACTCATTGTGTTTGTGATCAGATTCTCCCAGATCAAAGCTCCTCGGTTTTGCTTCCTAAGCCATCATTGAGCGGCTGCTGGGGGATCGTGAGTCACTTCTGTGTGGACTATTGCCCTTTCTGAGGCAGAACCAGACAAGTTCAAGATGTTCTTTAATTTCTAACCATTTAGTCACGTCTCTGCAAATGGGGTATGTGAGTCTGCTACTAATGCAATAGCTGGACATTTGCTTTGTCCAAAGTGGAAAAGCCTGTGGCTTTTGAGGATACTATTAGGAGATTTTTTCCTTTTGCCATATGAATGTGGTTAAGTCATGATCACGGTGCTTGCACAAATGCAAAGCCAAAACCAACTACAAAACAGGTCAGCTTCTCAGGTCATAGCACTAGATAACAAATTCCCATTCACCTCACTGGAATTGGGATTATGTCCTTATGACATGTCATCCTTCGGGCCTACAACAACCATATTTGTTTCCCCCTGTACACATTTGGGCTCTTTTACGTACCATACTTATAGGTCCTTTGAGACTAAATGGTGATTTTCCTTTCAGCTTTCCCTTTTGGTCTGCTTACATACAGCTGCTAGTCTGCTTAGAAAATGGGAAATAATTCAAAACCAGCATATGATGAAGATTGTGCTTTTTTTTCTTTTCTTCACTTTTTAGGCTGGCCCAGGGAAATGCTACTCACAGCAAAATCTTTAAAAATGTGAATGCTCAGTAAACAGCATAAATGCAAAATTATTCAGGCTTTCAAATATTAAACTTTAATGTTTTGTACAATGACTCAAAGACTGACACAGCTTCCAACAAACCATTGCAATAACTGCCATAGAAGTGAAGTGCTGTATAGCCACTGTATTTAGGGCTCTAGGAAGAACAGTAAGATTTTGCATTGCCATAGGCGAATACTGTTGAATATTTTTTTAAATCTTAGGCTAATATGTATGTTCAGGAATCAATAATAAAAGCTGGCTAAGGCAAGTATGTGACTGTTTTACTGCAAGTCTAGAAGTAGGCAAGTCAGCTTTTTTATAACCTTATTATTCCTATATGTTACTTGCCAGTGCTTTAGCACAAATCAGCTTTCCAAAGGATTTTGGAGCTAATGGTTAATCTTTATGAGCAATGCAAAATGCATTATGTCATAACATGCTGACACACAGATCTACATCTGAGCACAGAGGGGGTGTCTTGAACAGACTAAGTCTTCCCAGATGTAAGTTTCCTTTGGAAACCTATTTAATACTCTCATTCTGCCAAAGGCCACAAAGATTTTCATTGCAGCTCTCCTAGCTTATTTCTTAATTCATTTAACAATGTCCAGAAAGTTAGAAGCAAATATGAATGTCATTATATCCAGATGTCTTCGATTTTTTTGTCTTTTCTTTCTGTTAAATGGTGCCATCTACTGTAGAATAACTGAACGACAACCTTGTAAAAATGCAGAGAAATCTGCTTTATTTCCTACTACTGTAAAATTATGTCAGTCGTTTTGTGACACATTTTAAACTTCCGTGATTTTCATTGATATTGTTGACTAAAACATGGAAAGGTGAGTATTCTCAGTGTGAAAAATTGGTCACTGAGAAAAGCCTCTGATTCAGAGAAGAGCAGAGGTCTTGAAAACAGAATCTTTTCTAGCCAGCAGTGCAAAAATATGGGAAAGATGGCCCTTTTCTGCTCCCCGTTCGAGCTGTCCTCTTCACTGTAAGGCAGCAGGATCACATCTCTGGAAATAACAAAACAACAAATCAATGAAATTGAAGTAAGGATGAAGAAAAAATTGACATATGAAAATGCAAATTCTTGGATATGAATTTCCTAGTGAATAAGAACCTTGCTGTCTTAAACACATAGCTAAAAAAAACCTGTGGTTTTGAAAGGTTGAGAGAGTGAAACCAAGAGCTGAAAATCTGAATATTAAAAATAGTCAAACACATCTTATGGGTACAGAAGTGTGTGCGCGCTATGCATTTTGTTATGTGTATGCAATTCCTATAACTGTACGTTACATGTGCACACAGTAACTATTAATTCTTTTAGATCTGTATCATAGTATTTTTATTTAACAGTTATGTATAAACTATGTTTTGCCCTAAACTAACGAAAAATCATCTCTTCCCTTCCTCATTATATTTGTAAATGAGAAGGACGTTTTAACCTGTGGAGCTGGGAAGTGCTTAAGCAGAGTGACAGCTGAGGACACTGCTCTTGGATGAAGTGGATCTATGTCCACCCATGCTCTCTGCGGTATATCCAACCAGCTCCTTTTAGATGGATAACAAGCTCTAACCTCCCCATTAGCTTTGATGGTGTTCTGCCTCCCACAGTATACTGCTTTCTAGGTCTTGTATACAGCGAACCACTCATACACTGAGCTGCTCAGCTTTTGCCACTTTATAATTCAGGTTTTTTCATGAGTCATTAGAGAGACTATAAAAAAATTTCATTCATAACACTGCACTTCTCATTTTTAAAATACATTTCAGCCTTCCTGTTTGTCAGGAAACATTTGTCATTACTCTTGTCAAGGCTGGGCAGTTTGTTTTTTCCTAAGTGCCCACAGTGAAATCCTGGTTTCTTAAAGGAGGAAAATGGTTCTCACAGAAACAGTCAGCAATTAATTAAGCAGAGAATCATCTTATTTACCTGGGATCCACTGACATGATTCTGTGGTGTGAGAGCTGGGAAACCAAGCAACTTTTTTAGAAACTAAATCTAGCTTGGCAGACTAAGAAAGGATGTCTTCAGAGGTAGTGGCTGTTAGGCGGTGTCCTTTGAAGCAGCATCTGATGCCGTGACCCTGTGTCATGGTGTGTGTGAGGAAGATGCTGTCCTGGAAATAAGCAGTTCTTCTCCACCTCTTTTGTGCAGGATCTGAAGTTTCTGGTGAGGTCCAAAAGGTGGAGAAGCGAAGGGAAAAGGAAAAAGTGAATTTCTAAGTGACAGAAAATATCTGAGGGGGATTAGTTTTCATATGCCACTGGAATGTTTTGGATTTTAAGATTTTTTGTGTTGTCAAAGGAAGGTAAAATACTGGCTCCCAGCCTGATATCAGGCACAGAAAAAAAATACTGGCTTGAAAATGCCTGAAAAGGGTTTTTTGAAGCTTTGACATCTTGTTGTTCTAATCAAGCTGGTGGTCAAAACCAACTCTTAACCATAAGTAGTGTCAGCCTTGACAAGTCAACATTTTCCTGTTTGCTTCTTTTATAGCTGAAGTGCAGAAATAACATAAGCCGGTGTACACAGAAAGCTGTAGTGGGGTTGAAATTGGGAAAAGAAACCTCCCATCCCATGCAGTGCCCTGCTCTGATATCCCCCTCTGGTTCTCCACTCAGTAAGCCAGGAGGTCTTGGTTGTATTCCCCATTGCCCTGACAGGGCTCATACAAGGAGGTGATGAATTTCATGGGTGACACAGAGGAAAAAGTCAGGGTAACATGGACAAGGAAAAGCAGCTGAAAAGCACTGGGAAGGGAGCAGAGTCTGAAAAACTAAGCTCAGTTGAGTGTATGGCAGTAAAGAAGGCGAACTGTTCAGGTAAAAAGACAAGAGGATTCAGGGAAGATGAAAAGGGAAGTTACAGAGAGAAAGAAAAACAAAGAATGTAAAGAGAAAAAATAGGCCAGTGTGCTAACACAGTAGTGGAAAAGAGAAAAAACAGAGATGAAAGATGCCGCATGTGAGAAAAGAAAAAGGGACTGCATAACCCATAGGAATGGACCGCGCTATAAATTTGGACTCAGTCTCATGCTACATAATTATGACCATTACGACCATTATGACCATTATGACCATTATGACCATTATGACCATCTGAATTTGATGGCATTCAGAATTTTCTGTCTGGAGCCGGTGGTAATTTCAATGTCAGAGCTTTGAATTACATTTTTCGGCACTTTGTTTCCTTTTTGAAGGATGATGCGTAGTAGGTAACTTATTCTGATACTAAAGTTTTAAGGACGATGTAGGTACACAAATAGTTCTTTCTCCAGAATTTTGCCTTTGTAAACTGAATTCTTTGAATTATTCATGGGAAAAAATCTTATTCCATTATTGAAGACATTCACTGATACTTATATTTGCAATCTGAGACTTCTAATAACTTCTACAAAACTTACAAGGAACTTGTCTAACTTTGTAGTGTTATTTTCGTATTGGTTGCTTAAATGACCGGGCTTTCTGGATTTTGTTTCTCTAAGAAAATACAAACCCAAAATTTAATGTTTTAAGCTGGTTTTCGTCAGTTTCTTCAAATTCATTATCTACAAATTTGATCAGTAGAACAGCTGTTGCAAGGAATTCACAAAGCCATGAATATTACAAATGAACAATATTTTTTTCTGAAAATACAGGCACTTGCAACATTTGAGCGGGCCAGATGACACATTAATTGCAAACCATTTGGACAATTAATGTGAACATTCTTTTAGATCTATCGCATACGTTGGCTTTCAAAAAACATTTTGAAAATACTTGGTGCTAGCTATTAATGCAAGATGCTAGTGACAAGAGTTCATGCTGGACAGACGGCTTATTCCGCATCCATGTGTAAGTGCTCATGTTGGCACATGGGGGCCGATGATACACTTGTTTGAGAGATTTGGCACGATTGCTTTTTAGCTGCAGCAGAGAATTCAATTGCTAATTACACAGTAACTCAGTCTGACACTAGAATTACTCAAGACGGATGATTATCACAGATTTAATTGGGCTTTGGATCAGCTCCAGGAGGTTTCCATTGATGTCTATTTATAGGTTCAGAGCAGACTCTGCAATTAATGTAACAGATCCTCCCAGTGTCTGAAGAGAAGTATTTAGTCTTTTACTTCACACGCATAAACTATATTACAATAGAAAACAAAACAGACTATCCAACAGCTTTCATGTTATTCATCTTTGATTTGGAAAACACATTTGAAATAACACTATTTTGTCTTTCTTTCCAGTCGCAGGATGTACCCATCTTGGGCAGGTTTATGCTGACAGGGATGTTTGGAAACCAGAGCCATGCCAAATCTGTGTGTGCGACTCGGGATCTGTTCTCTGCGATGATATCATCTGTGACGACCAGGAGCTGGACTGTCCCAACCCAGAGATTCCCTTTGGAGAGTGCTGTCCAGTTTGTCCACAAACAACGCCACAACCTACAAGAGTAAGTTTGTTCTCAATGTTGTTACTTTGGTGTTGCCGCCTTCTTGATCCATGTCAACCTCAATTCATTTTCTTTTAGATGCTCTGAAACACTTTTCTTTTAAATGCTAAGCTTGTCACTTTTTGACTCTAGGCAAATACTTAGGATGGGCAAATTTTGCCAAATCAAGTAAAAAAACAGCTTGAACTTTCACAGCTTTATCTTTTAATTAAATTCGAGAATATGTCTCTATTCTATCAGAGAATTGGTACCAGATCTGATAAAATACTTGTTAGTCCTTTGGGCTATGCAACTGAAAGCATGAAGTCCTTCAGCCCAGTTTTATGTAGGCAGCAGGCACAGATAAATAGTAGAAAGGGACAGAGGGCAACAGTTAACCATTACATTTTTCATTTTACAGAGAAGCATAGGAATAATGCAAACAGCTTATTTGTTGACTGCATGCTCAATCTATATCCATGAAAGTAATGCCAACACAGAGTTAAAGGAAGTGAGACAATTTTCACAGCACACTGCAAGTCTGCATTTCTTATCAACTTCCTTTTGCAGAGTTATTGCTGACTTAGTACCCTGTAAAGGAAAGGTGATTCAAGCCCTACATCCCTAATTTATCATCATCTTGTTTATACACACCAACGTTATCTAAACCGGTTGCAGCAACTTAACCTCAGGAAAATCAAGAATGTTAGTGCATGTCAAGTCCCCTGCCTAAACCACTTCAGTGAGTGAGCCAGCTATACTGAGCTCTAAGGTTATCTGAACACTTCATCCTTCATTGTTTAAGATCCATGAGATTTTGTTAAAGTACATAGATTTCCACAGGCACATTGAAGATTCTTATCCAGAAGATAAGAAAGAGATGTGTATAGAGAGAAGAGAAAGGGAGAAGATGTATTTCTGCAGCTCTATAGTATATCTGCTTAAACATGAAATGTCATATACATACATCACCTAGTTTTAGTTGCACCATGCTAGTGCAACTGTACTGCTTCCAGGATTACCTGAGCTACTTCACTGAACAGTTTTAGAGGTATAAACGAGTGGTACATACAAGCATGCTGGAGATTTAAGCACAGCTCCCTCTCTTGTTGAGTCTAGAGACTCTTTTATCAGTCTGGTAATCAGTTCCTGGTAATAAAGGACATGCGGACTACTTCCTCCAGCCTCTGTCTTTGATATATAAGAGTTTGGTCAGCCCACTGGAAGCTGTCCCGCTGATGGTGTCCTTGGATGGTGTATAGGGAAGTGCCACCTTGAAAGATCCAAGATAGTTTCAGCTGAATATTCTTTGCTACCACTAGTAGCTGAATGCATAAAAACTGTTCTGAGCTATTAATTGAGAATCCAGATATTAACATGTAATTGAATTATTAATTGAAAAATAAATAAATTGGAGGAGTAGATCTGAGAAATTAAAATTAGCTACATTATCACACTTAACATGCTGAACTGAGAAGGATAGAAGGAAACTGTCCCTTACAGCTTTCCACAGTGGACTTCTGTCCCCATTGTACTCAACGGCAAAGCTCTACTGGCTTCATTAGTGCCATGTTTTTGCCTACAGGAGAGGTGTAGCTTTATGGATGAACCATGAAAATGCAGATGAAAGGCTGACCAAAAACCCTACAGCTTTTAAATATACTGAATAAGAATAAATTGAATTAATTTGATAAAACTATATTCCAATGTTTAAATGTATTTTCCTCTTGGTTTTATATATTTTTATATAGA
>NW_009225831.1:0-27483 GCF_000690835.1 Fulmarus glacialis
ACCTTGCCATGCAAACCCAATACAGTAGACAAATTGCAGTTGTTACAGTATTAATGTCCAAAAGGAGAGATTGCATTGTGTTGGGACTCTCTATGGTGACAACTACACATACTCACAAACAGAGGTAGAACAGACTCAAAAAAGCACCACCCACCCACCCCCCCCTAGTTAAGTGAGTTAATCATTCACAGATTTTGTGGTCTATGCCAGTCTGCTTTCTTCTTAAGGATTCTCAAAACACTTTCTGCACTTTAAGAATATAGAGGTAATGACTTTGCTACCAAACTGCTGTCACTTGTAAAGCAAAGCTTGACAGCTACTTAGCTGCTATTAGCAGTACTATATCATCTGCGACACTAGCACAGCTGCTTACATACAGAAGAAAAGTAGACAGATAAGTAGCAGGTAAATTTCTTAATTAGAAATTTAAGATTGTGCTAGAAGGAAGTTGTACATTATGATGAACTTAAATGTCACTGTATGAGCTGTTGCATACATCTATATAAATCTCTTCATGGAGTACTTGGCTTGATGTTTCTACTATTGGTAGAAGTCATTTGAGATCCTTAATGGGCATCACAAGTATCCCATTCAATGGGAAATAGCACTGTTAGCACAACATGCAGAATAACCAGACTTAGATGTCAAGTCATTTTACCAGCTATCATGAATTATCAGTTCCAGAAAGTGCTTTAGGTGTATTGTAGGAGTCTCCTACCAATACAGTGGTATTGTCTAACTCTGCTTACTGGGGAGGTCTGAGCGATTTGTTACTCTCAATAGCAGGCTGCATGGTTTAGACAAAGTGGTCTCTGACTTTGAGAGGAATATTTTTTTTCTCCCTGGTTGTCAGTTTATATACCTTTTTAAATGGACACATTTGTAGCCGGGAAATTATCCTTTTGTCATTGTGGTTAAATTGAAAAGGGCATTGTATACAAATGACAGCGCTATGTATGTTTCAGTATTGCTGAACCTAAACAATATGCTTTTCATCTGATAACCATATCCATCTGCAATCTTCCTTTCCCTCCCCTGTCTCTAGAACAACAGCAGCAGAGCAGCTGCTCGCTCACATGTGGAGAGCGTATTGTAAGGCATCTAACTTGTATTCAAATCATGAGATGACTTGCTACTTACAAAGCAAAGGCTTCCTTGGGCTGAAGGTATGCTGCAGTCTCTTGTGTAACTGGAGACAGCACAGCATCAATAGTAAGTTTAGGTTGGATTTTTTTTTTTTTTTTTTTTGTGAGTAGTTATTTTATACTCGTGCCCTATTTATTCTTCGATGGCAGCATATCTGAACAAAAACATGCCATCAGCTAATCATAATCCCTTACAAAACTAGGAGGCTTGCAAGCATGCACTTAATAGCTAAAGGACTTTCATCAAATGGAATAAGTTAAGAGCCAAACTAGAAATGCTTAGTCCCTATTTTGAGCTGAATTGTCACAGCTCTGACCTTACAGAGTGCTGATCAAACTGCAGCAACACATGTAACGTGTTCTAAGTTGACCTGATCTAAGTATAATTTATCTAGTTTAGGCAATATAAAGTGAAGATATTGTAGGAATAACTCCAGGCACTAGCTTGCACTGATGTGTGTGCTGTCTGCATCTGCTGTGACGTTTACCTGGAATACCTGGACAGCAGTTGCACCCTCCACGATGGTGTTTGAGCAAGTTGATGACTGTTCCTTCTCTAGGAAGGTCCAGGGATGCTTCCACCCTGTAACACTCCTTACTCAGTCTTACCTCCCAGCCTAGTGCTTGCATGTCTGAAGGATGCGTCGTCTGGTACAGAGATGCTGAAGGACCTAGCTCAGAGCAGGAGCACAACAGCTGCTGCTTCTGGGCGTGCCCCTCCTGCTGCGGGCCCCCTATTCTCACCTTCTAACACCGCTGCGATGCTTTTGGGTGCCAGGCTGGTATTTCTGCATGCTGCTGTTCTGGGCTGCACAGGCTGGTTTCTGAGAGCTACCTCAGTGGTTGTTACAGAACCCCAGATGTGGGCCTCAGAGGAACACAGCTTCTTACTAAATCTCTGAGTGGCAAACGAATTTTAAATTTAGCAGAACAACTCTCACTTACCCTCATTTTTAGGAGCAGTTGGAGCGATGTGGGCAGTGAGGCGTTAGCCTTCCTTTTGACGCTTTGGCTTTTATCAAGTTCTCTTGGGAACTAACAACCACAGTGAGGCAGAATTTATTAAAGCCAACAACAGTTACAAATCAGTTCCCAAAGTTGTGAGGTATGCGTAAATTAGTTCCCTGCTCTGTGTGTGTCTTTCCTAATTCTTTTGAGTCAGGGAAATGCAGGAACTCTAAGGAATTATATGTATTTTCATGGTCATCAAGAAGGTTAGAGAGAAATTACTTCCCCTCCTGTTACGAGTAATCTCTTCAAGTGAGAAACCCAGTCATTTCAACACTGGTCCCTTAAATCATGCAGTGTGGAACACAGATTGGAAAGATGCTGTTTTGTGGACATGAGAAAAGCGGGGTGGGGGTTCCTGACAGAGCGTGTATTAAATTAGAGGCAGGACTCTGAACTGCACCTTCACCTGCATGGAGAGAGCACGCAGATTGCTGTGTAGTATTCTTTCTGTCCATTCATCCCATATAGCCCATGAAGAAATAAGGGTGTTGGAACTGTCATATTGTTTAGACCTCTAGATCAATATCGTGTTCTATAGCAGACAGTATGGAAGAAAGGTACAAGAAATTGAGTGTAACAGCTTAGCAAGGAATAACCTGGATCAAGACGTATACAACCCTTCAGTTACAGTTTGGGTTTTTTCACTCTGAGACGTATGAACTAATTCTCCCTCCAAAACTCCTTTGAGGAGGAGATGGGTTTAATTTTGTTATCTGTTTTGTAATGCATGTTATCTGAGCATATACTTAGTTACAAGAACATCCAGAGCAGCATTTTACAATCCTGTTGAGCTTTTCCTCCACTCTTTTTTTTTTTTTTACCTTTCTAATTAGTAGAGCTATTTATAACATGTGCGAGAGGAGTGTAAAAAACCAAAACAAACCACAACCAACCCCCCCCAAACCCTCAAAACAACAAAAAGGCATTGTGTACTAGAGAAAAATATGTTCTTACAAGTTTTGTTTTTTAAATAAAATGTTCAAAGTTCCCATGACATTTGGAAAAATCTATGATCAGTCATGCTACATTTCCCAAAGCTTTGGGATTCCTGCTCCTTTTATATTTGTGAATAACACTCTCATCACACTGGAACAGCATAGGTGAAGAGCCACAGACCTTTTTTTTATCCTCACAGCTCCCTCCCCACCTTTGGTAAATGCCAGGTATCTTTATTTCAGCTACCTTGGAGAGGACATCTCAGTCAAGCATATGGTCTAGTTTTAACATCACCAAGGCTCAGTCCCTGTCTGCTGAAGGTTACAGTCTTTACTCTTTTCCTGTCTTTCCCACCCAAGAACATCAAGGGAAATCACTTCCCTGTGTTTCTTGTCATGTCCCAGGCAGTTGGCAGAGCTGGGAATGGACCCAGATTTCCTAACACCAAGTGCAGTGTTCTCCCTGCTGTGCTACATTTTGCATAGTATGTGATGTGAACGGGCCTTTAGTTTACTTCGTACAGTTGTTAACTCTGCAATCAACTTAGTGAGTGCTTGCTGAATTTGTGTATTTGCTTACTTCAGTCTTCTGTAGATATGTCTGTGTAATGAAAACTCAATAAAATTTTAATGGTTTAAAAAAAAAAAAAAGACAGACAACAAACCAACCCTTTCATCAGCAGATCATTATCTCATTGCAGGCAGGTCATGCCAGAGTGTCACTGGCCCAGAATCTAAACAGCATCTAACCAGGAGAAGTCATTCTTCAAACACGAATCCCAGAATGAGCCAATGCATTATATAAGATCTATGAATTATTCATTAGCTCTGATTTAACATTCATCCTGTCACTGAGGCTAAAGCCAGCCATATATTTGCTGGTAAAAATAACAATTTGCATTACAGTGGATAATAATGCAAATTGTTATTTTATTCTTAACTGACAATATCATTACTATGATAACTTTACGTACAGATAGAAATTGTATCACTTCACACTTTGAAGTCCTCTGAGACCCAATAGTCATTCTTGTAAAGTTGTTTTATATATGTATATATGTACGTGCGTGTGTGTTTTTATATGTATCTATGCAGTCATATGCAGCTGAAACTCTACCTTTGGATTTTGAATAATACCAGAGAGGCAAAATAAAAGGACTGTGCAAATAACAATATATTCAAGGAGTTAGTATTGCATTATACTTTTGGGTGTATGCTAAGCAATCCTTCATGTCTGCTTCTCTTTCTTTCTCCATTAATTTTTCAGCATGACTTTTCCTTATGCAGTGCACACTGTGCGTTCAGTATCTCCTTTTTTTCAGCTGCAAATGTTCCGAATTATATTCTTTGACTTTTTCCCTTTGTTTTTGCATAGCGGTTGAATACATTGACTCCTGAGGATGATAACCTACAGTGGCCAGCTCTGCCTGGAATACTGAATGTATAAATCAATATCATTGACTGGTGGTATTAATTATTTCAGCAAATTTTCCCAGCCCAGTGTTGCAGCTTTCATTCAATTACATGTTATTTAGTCCCCTGTAGTTATGTAGGACACGGGCAACGTGGGTTATGTAACCTAAAGGACAAGTTCTTTCTACTTTCAAAGTAATTAGTGCTTTCTTCCTACAGTATAAAGGATCAAATCCTCACCCCCAGGCCCATTAGGCTGACTACAGAAGACATAAAATGTGTTTCAGTTGCATTGCAGCGCTCTGAATGTTGGTCCATTGACTTGTATGGAGCTTTTCCAGTTTTGTTCTGTTTCATCATCTTGTGGGGCCAAACGGAAATAAAATTAACTCTCTGCAGTTTGCCCATCTGGCCTGCGTAGCCTACATCCTCTTCCTAAGCACCTCCAGAAAACTTGTAAAAGTCCTTGAAACAGAGGTCTGAAATAGAGCAAAAGAGCAAGCCCTCACTAGACCAAGGTGGAGGTGAGGAAAAGTGTAATGTTGACCTTAAGAGGCAATATATTTAATTTTCAAGCCAGATGGAGTTTATCCAAGATCCCTAAACACATATGATATGATTTAAAAAAGAAAATGATTGGCAAATATGGTTGACCAAGGTCTCCATTTTCTTGTGTTGGTGAACAATGATAGCGAGGGAGAATATTGCAGCCATTCATTATGCTTTTCCCTTGTGTGCAAAGCAAAATTCTGCTTTTTGGTAGCATTCACTGACATTTTGTTTTCTTTGACTTTGTGTGGAAGGCTTTGTATGCAGGGTGTGCTGCAAAACAAAAAACCACCAGCACTCCAATGCAAAACCGGTGTGAACTATTGTCTGCCTGCTCACAGTCCCGCTGGGCTCTGGACATGCAAGCCAAAACTGCTTGCACAGACATCGTTTTTCTTGGCACCGTTAATGTTCTGAGCTGAATCTGGTTTGCTCTTATTAGCCTTCAGCTATCAGAGCTACAAACATTGCTGTTCATGCACTATCAGAAGCAGATGTTTCTCCTTGTGCATAATGGAGGGACTTTCCTATGGAGAAATAGAAATGTTTGTAAGGAGAGCCACTTGTCATGAGGGCAGGAAGAATTACATTTAGTTGTCCATGCTGCTTATCTTGATCTATTTTGTGTGTTTGAAGTAGTAGAAAATCATTTTTAATTACTATGGGTAGGAGAAAATAGGTTTATGTCCCCTTTGTCACAGGTGCATGCTGCCTTAATCAGTGGAGGCCTGCTCTGTAAAGTAAAATCCAGCATGTCCAGCCTTTATCATTTGCATGTACAGGCTTGCTTACATGGACAGACCATTTCTGTCATTGAGTATTTTTGCAGGTCTGGACATGAGACTGGAGAGTAGTTTGCTGGGTATTTCTAGCAGGTGTATCAAATGCTGCGGTATACAGGGCCTCCTGGGTCTGTAATAGAGCAAATTAGTCCCTCCTTGCAGCTTTCGCAGTCTGCCCATCCTAATGCAACCACTCCTGCTTCCCTTCCTCCTACTTAGCATACTGAATTATTGAGCAGATACGAACTAGTAGCAACCCTAAAGGACAGGCTAAAAGTGTGAGGACAGAGAGACTAGAAGAGGAGCAGGCAGGTAGAGGAAGCCCTCCAGGGACTTAATAGTTGCCAGAACCCAAAGGAATGAGCCCTGTAATGATACCTCTTTCAGGAGCCAGGTTTGGGTCCCGTACAGGCAGTGTACTTGTAGTTTACAGCCCTGAGGGTTTGGCTCCCCTAGACTCTGGGACTGGATATCCCCAGTGCCTATGCAGACTATCCAAATCCACATTTAGGATTTCAGAAGAGGGCTAGAAATGGTGAAGATTAGTCTGTCTCATGCATGCATGAGACCTAAAATTTAACATTAATGGTCCTTGATGTATGAAACGGTAGGAGCACCCTTACATGAAAATTCAGCTTCTTTCTGCTGTTATTCATTTTAAGTACCTGCCACTGCTGCTTACATACTGTGCATATCCACTAAAGCAATGTTTCATAACCACTGATTAGATTGCTTTCGTTCTCTCCACAATTCCTTACACCTTTTTTTTTTTTTTTTGATCCTTTACCATTGTGCTAAGCCTAATGTTAACATGGGAAAACTTTAGAGAAGTCACAGATCTATTATTATGAATTTAGCCCTGTACTTTCCACTTCAGATCAAAGCTATGTCACGGAAGGCATTGCAGACGCAGTTCCTGTCCCAGAGGACTTGGTATTACTGTAGAGGCTATAAGCGGGGGGATTATGATGGGACATTTGGTTTGATACCATGCTGTAATCTGTTGTCACATTCCTGGGCTAAGTGTGCAGCTCTTGAAGAAGCCAGATATCTTCAGTGGTTTCAACAAAGTGGAAAAAATCTTCTTCAAATTTCCCACATTGTTACTCTATGCTATTGCTCATCATGGTAGAAATATAACTCTTGCTAATTAAAATGGGTACTAGCAGTTAAATTAAATAACGCCTTAAAATGCCCAGCTTCGCATAATATCCAATAATGGCTGTTTCTGCAGGGGATACTTTCTTGTGTATATATATTTTTCTAAGATGATTATGACATGATTTCCCTTGTTTCAGAGCACTGAATTCTCAAACGCTTGACCAGAACCTCAGCCTCCTAATGAGATAGGTAGTAGCAAAAAGGGAGGAGGGAAGGAAAGAGAAAATAGTCAGCAAGCTGAACAACTTGGAAAATAAAACTGAGAGGATCACATCCTCAGATTATTGGATAACCAGCTAATTTTGGTTTTTATTAAGGCCCATTTGATCTATGAGTCAAGGATATATAGAACATTTTTCTTGATCTCGGTACTTTATTATTCATAAAATAGCCAAAGTCTTTCTCCATTATTTCTCAACTATTATGGTGAGGTATAAAGCAGCAGAACATTAGATAATGTGTGTACCAGTATATTTAGAAGTGTTGTAGTAATTTTTATGTCATTTCAGATTAGAATCCAGATCGGTACCCGCTGCTGAAACATGTTTTAACTGGCAAAACTGAAGTCTATGCAAGTGCTTACTGCAGAGGGGAGGACATGTTCGAGTAGGTCTTGGTGTCCCCCTCTCAGTTGTTTCAGAAGTTGCCCATCAAAATATGTTCTTCCCGCACTAAATAAAATGAGATTCCTCTCATCTCTTCAACACACAAAAGGAAGGACAGAATTACGTGTAAGACAGGGTTTCACTTGAAAGATCAGCTTACAAATGAACCATCTATAACTACAGGTTTTTTTCTGATTGCCTGTTTTCCAACATTGACCGTAGGACTAGAGAGTCACTGTGGGTTATCTGTTTCAGTTCACTGGCCAAATTCTGCTCTATAATCTCTTTGAATTTCTCACTAACTGTTGATGCTGTAAATTTAGCATGACTTTTATGTTTTTATTTCAAGAACTCCACTAACATTAGGAAACAAAACTGCTGTTCAAGCCATATTTTCATCTGACTTTGTATGACTGTCACATAGCTTACAGGTCAGAAGATACTTTGGCAAATTTGAACTGAATTTGTGGAAGAAAATCGAATGGAAACATAGGAGCGTACCTTTTTTTCAGTGTGACTTTCTAGCCTAGACCACCACTATAAGATGGGGTGAAGTTACTTATTGCTGGACCTTTTCCTGATGGACCAAATGATCTATGCTCTGGGCTTTATGCCAGTATTTTTTATGAACCAAACTGGAATTCTGAGTATAGAGAAGTCAGATTCACATCTGCATTTGACTTCTTCAGTTTGTATTGTTTCCTCTTCCCTTTCCAATTGTATTTATCCAATAATATGCTCTGTTGTGCCTTCCAATTGACTGCCATGTGGAACTGAATCCTAGTTAACTTTGTCATATTGCTTTGGAAACAGAGCCAGCTGCTGCGGCATCCACCATGAACAGCTTGGCAATTGGAAAGCCCAGCTAGAAGAAGCAGTTATAGTGGGTTTCTGTGGACCTCATTTTAAGTATTTGGTTTTGTTTCTCTTCTAAATGGTATCACAAGTAGGTGCAGAGTAGAGAAGATTATGCTAATACTTCCAGTTATAACCTCCTGGGACTACTAGTATTTCTCTCTTTGGAGACCTGTCCTCAGAGATGAACTGCCCAGCTGGAGTCTCCACTCTCCTCTTCAAAGTAGGTTTCAGCTCCTGCTCTGAATGCTGTTTATTTCGGGAAGGGAAGGAAAGGACCAAGTTTTTTTTTATTAGATTTATCTGACAGAGATCCCTCTCTTGATGTAGACTACACAGACGAATTCACACACATAGCAGCATTTTGCAGAGCTGCACAGCACAAAGCACCTGTCACCTGAGGAAACTGTTGGAAAGCAAAACCCATCTTTCTGAAGTGTCTTTGCTTTTTGTAAACCAAGATTTTTCTGACTGCTTTCTTATACCTTCACTTGCCCAAGTTTTCTTTCTCTGTGCTCACACCGGCACTACTGTAATCCAGAGCGCAACTTTCATCGACTTCACCAAATGGGAAGATCAGGCCCATGAAACGCCTGTCGTTACAGGGTACAGTGCGCTTGCACACAGTAAATGGTGTGTGTGGAAGAAACTGTTGAACCAAGCAATGGGCTCAATCCTTTTAATCCCAGTCATATGGTGTTGGTAGAGAAAGAGACAGAAGCATAAGACTTACCAGCCTGGGATCTCATTTCATTTGCAACTCCAGGGTGGGGAATGCCAAATGGATTGCAACGAGGACAGGTTTCTAGCAGCAGCAGTCAGCATGTGACTGGTTTTGTGGCTGGCATCTTCTTGGCTGCTGTGCAGGTTCCACTTTCTGTACAGTTGCTAGAGAGCTGTGAAGCTATCTATAGGTGAGAGAATGTGAATTTACTGCTGCATCATTACCATTTATTTTTTGGATGTGTCTTTCTTTAATTTTCTATGCCAAAAACACTTGCATCACCCTATCTAGGAATGCTTTATGGTAAAAGCAGCCGATTCTTCCTCTGCTTACAGTTATATTTTCTAGAAAAGTGCATTTAGTATCCCATAAACACCTCTAAGCTGATGAAAATGGTCTCTCTTTCATTGCCCAGTTTGTAAATGCCACAGCAGGTCTGGTACACATTCCCTGAGCAGACTGCACAGGAAAAGCTCAGCACAATTTGCATCACAAGGTCAATGTCACCCTCTTATTCCCCTGCAATCTCACTACTTTAACGCTGATGACATCAGTAGCACAGAGCCTACGACTGTAGGTCACTACAGGCAGGGTCTCAAAGAAAGGGATGGAAGGCGGGGGGGGAATTGCTGGCTGTCGTAAAGAGAGCAGGAGTAAGACATGGTGATGACCATCTCGAGGCCCAGGCAGACTGAAGAGAAGGAGATAATGGAGAGTACCAGTTTCTCAAGTGAGGGTTGGCTGCAGGAAATTTGGAAATAGCAGTGCTAATAGAGACGGCATAACCTGTTTATTTGAAAGCTGTGCTGTGCTCAACAGCTGCTTTCCCAACACTAGTTTCTTTCACCTCCGCTGAGCTGCAGTGTATTTGGTTGGCTTTTGGAAAGGACTGGGACATGGTTTCTCGTTTGAGACAGGTCCATTTTATTCTTGGCTAAGTGATGCCAACTCTTTATGCTAGTGTCCTGTCAGATGAGCACCAGAGCATCCTTCAGAAAGCGTGCTGGCATTTCTGGAAGTGAAAACTGTGCTGGATCCAAGCACCTCTTCTGGCAGTAACAGAAGAGGGCAACATTCAGCTGGCAGCAGAGCACAGCCCTGCAGTGAGCAATCATTACAGAGATGATTTTACTCTCTTTTGCTTCTTTGTTTTGTATCACCAGGCAAGAACACAGCCTCTCAAAGGGGAACATGGATATTAGCTCCACACATTTGTGCCCTGAGTCCCCTAGTTGAAAGCTGTGTGTGCTGAGCAGGGGTTCTGTCACTGCCTGGCAGGACAGGGACGGGGGAGAGGCGTAACCTCCTTTCTCTCTATGGAGACTGTAATTTGGGTCTTACT
This sequence comes from Fulmarus glacialis, assembly GCF_000690835.1. Classification (NCBI taxonomy): domain Eukaryota; kingdom Metazoa; phylum Chordata; class Aves; order Procellariiformes; family Procellariidae; genus Fulmarus; species Fulmarus glacialis. The sequence continues at coordinate 10,523 of NW_009225831.1, forward strand.
CCTTGTTAGCTGCGAGTTTTTATTAGGCCTAGAGGCATTCACTTAGAGACCTTTTCCTCTGCCAATTTTGTTTGAAACCAGCCAACAGGTTCAGAAATGAGGTGGAAGGAGTACTAACAGTACATGAATAGGCAGATGGCACAACTGTGTGTGTTTCATTTCCTGTAGGAAACCAGACACAGTTTTCCATCAGAAACTTGCAGTTTTGAAACATTTAATGGGAAGTCATTCAAAGCAAACTTCTGTAAATTGCAGAAACTTTGTGCATAGTTAAGTGGCGTGTGAATAATACATATACTAAAAAAAGCCTGTATCTTAAAATCTTTACATTTTGCTAAATTTAGCATTGCCTCTGTGCTGGCATTCCCTGTCTGTTAAGTGGGAATAGCACTACCTCTTACTTCCTGTCAGCACTGTAGATTTAACTTCACAGAAATCCTGTAAGAAGTGCTACTGAAAAGCTGACAAGGAAACAGAATTTTGTTTTCAAACTAGGATTTACCTATGATGCAGGAAGAAGGGTCAAATGCTAGGCAATAAAACAAAGATTATGTGTCAGTCAAACTGAATCCTGCTGCCCATTCTGTGCACTGAATGAGGCTGGAGTCCTGTGGAAAACCAGTATGTGGTCACATAACTAAAGGCACTGACATAATGCATTTGTACAAGATGGTTTAACTAAGGTTGCATAAATAACATTGGTTCTGGCATTTCCCAATGCCTGAATGCTTTGCTTTTTTACTTTAACAACACTCTTGCAAGCTCCTTTGCATGTATGTCTGTATAACAGCTAACTTCTTCCTCCCCTGCCAAAGTGCCTCTCTGCACAAGAAATGCAGGGACATGCTCCGGATAATGCAGAAGGTCAGCAGAAACAATCTGATTTTGGTTAGCATTTCCATCTCTCTTTCATTTCGCCTGTATGATTTTCCCTTGTGCCTGAAGTTAACACATGCTCTGTGATAGAATTTTTTTTACTCTTCCAGGAAGTGGCCCTTTCCACTGTCAATTTAAAAGGATATATTTATCCTGTGTAGGCATCACACCGAGAGCTGTAGCTTTAGATAGAGCCCATCACAGGATCTAATCAGGCAAAACCTTTTAAATCCAGGTGTTCAATAGGAGAGAAAAATGGAATTCATTTAACCCATCTGTGAAATATCTACCTGACCACAAAGCAGTTCCAAATCCAAAATTTCACTGGAACAGTAATGCAAAAATCTCTGCAAAAGTACCAGGAATACCACCTGTCTTCTGCTTCCTTATACTGAACACAGAAGCAGAAGTTGTGAGCAGTTCTTTTGCATTTCATAGTTGGAAGTGGTTTGACACTGCATTGATACGATAAAAATATCTGAGAAACTGCATGCCACAGATATACAGCTGCTCTGTATAAATTTTTTTTAACTACACAGATCATAGATTTCGGGAATGAATAACTCAGTATCCCTCCTGGCTTCTTTTATGTCAACAGTTTGCTCACATCACGAGACAACATTTCCAAAATGCAGTGAAAGAATCAGTCTTTGGTAACATTCTCCTAACTGACTTTGACAAATGTCGTGTCATCCTGAAAACATATACTCGACAATTCCTCGCTGTATCTGGAGTGCTACCAAATGTGCCTGCTCTTCCATGAGAGCTTAGATCTCCCTGGGGCTAGCCAGCTTCATCAACTTTTTAATCCTGAGTTTTGGAGATCAGTTTGCCATGAGAGGAATCATAAATAATGTACAGGTCTGACAGAGGAGGGAGTTCTTGTGTTCTTGTTCTCATTTGGCCGTTGACATGTGATGAGGATATGTTGGGAACACAGGATTTCTTGCAAATCAGTTAACTTACCTGTGGCTGAGGCCTGGATGGATTATGGAGGAGAAAATTCATGTAAATGTATGTCTGTGAAAACCTGTAAGAAAGGGTTCTACAGCGATTAGCTAGAACGTGCCAGGTAAAACCTTTCTTAGTGATGCAATAGTTATCTCTTCTGCAGTGGTAACTGCCAGCGTAGAAGTGTTCTTTGTTTATAGTCTTCATACTTTATATCCTATAGTACAAAACCTGATGTTGGATTGCTGACACTTTCTGGAAACAAGAACACTTAATGACTTCTAGGCTGTCTTGGAAACTCTGTTTTGGTTTGTCAGTAGTTTTACAGTATGTGCTTTTCGTGTCAGTGGTCACTTCTGAAACGTTGGAGAATAACTGTTACCTGTCAAAAGGACACAACTCTTTTATTAAGGACTTCTTATTCCTTAACTATGTGCTTAGAAAATAACCTTGCAATCGTTACCCTACACTGCTGAGTTATAGCAGAACAAAGACACAAACGTTGAGATTTTATCCTTTCAGCACTCACTGCTGTCTCTTATTTGGCTTCATCTTCTGAAGGGCACAAGGAGGAAGAAAAAGGTTAAACCTGTAATGGTTTTCTGTGTTCATTTCTTTGAGCAAGAAAGCTAATCTTTGAGCTGTGATGTCAGTTATACGTGGTAGGTAAGAGGAATAGGTGGTAGGAATCTCACGTGAAAAAAAATTATTCCAAGTAAAGATTCCGTACAGCTGCTCTCTTCCGTTCCAGGGAACGCATCTGTCTCATGGGGACTGTTCTTTATTAGGGCTGTGCTGAAACAGGCCTCTTCTGCTGCTTTGCTTTCTCCTTTGCTTAATTTCATGCACAAGTTTCTCTATTCCAGTTTGAATGATTATGTGCCCCGAGATGCTGGAGTATTCCAAGCTGGATATTTCAACAGTATGTCATGCACAGTGTCATCCATAGAGAAGTAAATGATGACCTAAAGAGACAAAACAGTAGGAAATGAGGTACTTCAGACAGGACTTCCAAGTGTGATTGCTGACTCTGTGGTACTTTGAAAGCATAGACCATCTAATCTCCAAAAATTGTTTTTCTGTGCTGTCTCTAAGTTGGTATCTAAAATTGGACAGGCACTCTGAAAGTCACTGTGCTCTCCTGTTTTCTAGCAAAGGCTTTTATCTTAAAAAGAGAGACTAGATACTAGGAAAATCTAAAAAAGAGAATATGGCAAAGGCTGAAAAAGTTTATTCCGAGGAACTTCCCAAAATTCATCACTGTCTACGTACCTGAATATGTGACTGCTGTTTTGCCCTTGAAACAACAGATAGGCTAAGTTATTAACTAAAGCTTTTATTAATGGGGGAAAGAGGAAACGTAGACACCTTAAGAGCCTTCTGTTCTCATTACTGAAGTAGCATGTCCTTTGTTTTCGTAATCTTTGTTAGAGTAAAAGGTGCAGCTCCTTGATAAGAAGCAATATCTAGTTAAAGATGTACCATCACTTCTGCCTTTCCAGGGAATTGTTTCAAATGAGGAGACAGTGTCTATCAGCTTTCCGTAAAGAAAGGTCAGGCCATCAGCTACCTTGCTTGTCTTATGCCAGCCAAATGAATCATGAACAGATTGCTGCTGCCTCACAAGTTCCTTGAACGTTTTGCAGCTTCTGTTGCCAATTACGTCCCCCAAACTGCTGATTCCTCTTCACATTGGGCTGTATGCTACAATAGCTATTTTTTCCTCTCTGGTGATTCTCTCTCCATATGTCTGATGCGCTTCCTTCTTACATGCACAGAAGAAATACTTTGGGGAATGAAGTTATCCTGTAGAATCCTGGGATGTGCTCGTGACCAGTGTTTTGATTAAACTGTCTTTCTACTTCCTTGGCAGTCAGGCTGCTAGACATATGTCAAATCAACTAAGACAACAGTTTTCACAGTCATGTGAAACCGTGAAGCCTATGGGCTCTCCGGCAGTATGCATGTTATGCCAGTTCTGTTTCCAGCCCTATGTGCATCATACGACCTGCCTTGTGGGTTGGTTCTGGTCATTCTGATGAACTGCTAGATGCTCACCACAAAGACTTCTTACCTGGGAGTCTGGATTAATCAGTTGTCCTGTGAGAGTGAGACTGTAACATAAAATAATGGTGGTTTATTTTAAAATTGAAGCATGCTTTCCAGAATGGCGTGTTTGAGTTCACTGTGAATTTAGAACGGCAGAACACCAAAGATGAAGATGACATTTTGAGGCAAGAAATCAAAACTGACAGCCTCCAGAAATGGATTAAAGGGATAGGTGACTTGTCGCAGCACCAAGGAGCCATGATAGGTGATCATGTTTACTGATGGAAGTTGAGTAATAAGAAGCAGTCAAGAGAGGAAGTGATAGAAGGCAATAACTGAGGTGAATAGCAAAGTGTTTCTAATTCACCTCAGCTTTTTTCCTTATTAACAAGCAAACAATCAAAAAAAGCCCACCCATTCCTGAACAGCAATAGCTATGAGGCTGTATTTCTAAAGAAACCTTGCAGTATATTAGAAGCTTTAGCTATATTTTGGAAAGGTTAATTTGCACAGTGTTCCTATGAACTGGAATGAGTTTTATCTCCATGTTATATTTGGGAACTAAGGCACAGAGGGGTGAGAGCATGAGGTGATTTGTTTAAGGTCACGCAGAGTATGACTCTCTCTAGCTTGGGCGTGGTCCTTAGTTAATGTGTCTAAATGACTTCTTAGTGCTGATTTCTGCTCTACCACCTTCCAGGCAGGAGAGCTAGCTCTGACTGTATGGCACCGCAGCAAGCAGAGCTGATTGTCAGTGTCATAAATGCACACACCCAGGGTGGTTTCTTCCACTACTAGTGATCATGATGGGTTGTTGCTTGCATTATAGCGAAGACTAGGGATTTAAATATCAGTTTAAATTACACTGTGGAAAATTTTATATGAACACAGTAAAAGTTGGCTGTTTGTCCTAAAGGTCTCATACATATGATCTGAAAAGAGAAGCAGTGTCTTCATCCTGCCATTAACTGGCATCTTTGCTTGGATGTGGATTTTCACGCTGACTGCAGAGCAGTTAGGGTTTGCCTATTCAATTAGTAGTGTAACTATATGTGATAGACAGAGCTCCCTTCAAATACAGTAAAGTGAGGTCTGTATGCCCTGTCAGTGTAATTGCTACATGGGAATAGCACCTGGAACTAATTGCATCTTCTGAGGAGTTTTCCTAGGGATACCAAGAACTAGAGGAATACCAATCAATGCATGGGGTGACAGAGGCATTAATCAGAGTTGTTGCTGCTTCTGTATTGCCTAAGGACTCGTCTGTGTGAGATAAATTATGCACAAAGAGAGGAGACTGTTAGTGTCCTTCATGATATATGAAGTAGAAAAAAGACTCCAGTCAAGTCAACTCCCAAAGTTTGAAAACTATTTTGTATTTAAGTAATTCCCCTTTTAAAAAATAGAACCTAAATAATGCAGAATCTTGTGGCTGTTCTGTTCAAATCAGTTTCTCTTTTGCTTGCATTTGTTTGCTCAACCATAGCACTCAGTGCTAGCCATTGGCTGCACAAGTGTAAGTGATGGTAAGCGTTTCTTTATGTGCTTAAGCCATTTATTGAAATTTTCACCTTTTTTCTTTCTTAAAATACTTAAAGAATTAGATGCCCAGTTCCATTTGAAGTTCTGTGGATGATGGACATGAATTCCCTTAGGCTTCTTTGAAAATCCCATTTGCTCTGTCTTATGACAATTGCGTAACGTCTGTCTTTCAGCTAATAAATAAAGCTAGGCAACAAACAGCCTGTGTCCTTCTTTGACACAAAGGAAATGGCACCTTTCCATGCAACTGTGGGAAAATTGTGCAGGCGGAACTGATAGTAAACAATTAGAAAGGCCAAAATATGGATATCTTCTGGTATTGCTTGTCCCACCTTTCCTACATACATGAGAGATGTTTGCGTATGCAATGCAATGTTTCCGTGTGAATTTAATAGTAACAGTGTGCTGAGGTGTTAATGTCTCTAACACTGTGGTGTGTACAGTGTTTGGCAAAATATTTGTGGAGCTGGCTTTACACCTAGGTGTAAGAAATTAAGGTCATAGTCATAATTTGTCAAAGAGAAGGAGGATTTGGTGGCCACATCTAGGGAAAGCCAGAAAACAGGAACGAATGATGAAAATATGAAAAGCGTTGAACATTAGGTGGCAACGACATGTGGTTCCTTCCTTCTGTCCCCAAAAGTCTATGCTCCAGTAGAATGCAGATGGTTATTGAAAGTCACAGCAGAGCATAGGCCAGAGCATGTCAAGGAGAGATTATGATTTATGGGAGAGCAGCAAATCTTCTTTCACACAAAAATGAGAGAGATGGGAAAGAGCTGTAAAAAGAATAAGGAATGTTTTGTATAGGTGCTTAATAGATTCTGCCATATCTTTGTCAAGAAGGTCAAATGAGAAACATATATCTCCATCTTCTCACCTTACCATTTTCTCCTTTTCTTCCTATATACTCTCTTAAAGTGACTGATTCATGTTAGAGAAAAAAAGATACTGAGATACAACTGACTTGGAAATAAGTTTTTAAAAGGGAGATTAATAAATAAATGGTGTAATTTATGTACTTAGACACCTTAGTTCCTTTTTCTCAGTTGCAGATATAAAAAGTGTATAATATGCATTAGCAAAAACCAGTTCCACTCTTAATTTGTCTATAATCCCTTCAGATGGACTCATTTATTTGGGTAAGTACAGGTTATAAGAGCGTAAGTTTTTTCTCTCTACGTCTACTCATCTTCTCTGAGAGTGATCACAGCTTGGTAAGAGGAACAGGTACAACTGGAGAGGATCAGTTCAATGGTTTTATGCTGAAGACAACTGAGCAAAAAATTTCCAGTTTTTGATGTCATCTCTGCCTCTTTCAGTCCTGCATTCAGCAGCTTCCCAGTAAAATCTTGTTGGGCAACTTCCTGGGTTTTGTGTTTTCTCAATGTTTATATACTAGTAACGTGTAGAGGTCCCAGAAACCATGGACACACAAAAGAGAACTATTTTTCCTCAATTATTATATTTAAATCATATTGATAATGTTATCAGCTTGATATTTGTGCTTATAACTCATGAATTAGGATGAGATCTAGTCCCATGTGACTTCTTGCAGCTCGGGTCCTGAAGTCCCTCATTCATGCATAAAACAAAGTTAAATTTGATTTTGATATAGAGATAGCAATCTTTTTAACAGGGAAGTAGGGATAGTAGAAGAGGGGAAGTAAGCTTTTTATTCTTCAGTAATTCATCTAATAAGTTTGGAAAAATTAAAGGAAAAGTGGTCCTGATACACGTTACTTGTGAGCTACGCGTTTAGAAAAAAGTGCTCCAGCCTAAATCCTGCTTCTCCTACACTATATCTCTACCTCAGCCCTTCAGTATTTTGTCTTAAGTGCATGGTTTTGTTTGTGCAATAGAGGGTTAATTAATAATCATTGACATAGTTGATGACTGTAGGGTGCAATGGGCCTCCATATAAGTATTTCAGTTTATGTCTTTATAACTACTCTGTGCCTCCTGTCCATAATGTAGTAAACATACCTACGATACTGTGAGATGCTCAAATGTGAGGGGAGGTGAACAATCTAAGGTCTCAGATCGGTAGGTTTGTTTCTGCAGTTTCTCTACATATTGTTTTTAATAGGCAAAGGATTTTTTTTTCCTTCATGAAATGGCCTTCCCAACTAGCCGTAAGATGGGACTGTCTTTCAAATGGACTCATTCTTTCTCACGAAGGAGGATGTGTGTTTTTAACAAATGTAAGCAAGAGGTCACAGAAGAGGATCACCAATAACAAGGAGTTTCAGCTATTAGTTTTTATGGTTCAGACTAATGTCAGAACCACGGACCACCATTAACTTTCACTCTGTAATGGAGCATAATACTAGCCAGGGACGGGATGCTTGGTTAGCATATGTCAGAGTAATTACAGAATTCATATGAAAAGTACAGTCTTAATTAGCTGTACAGTCTAAAGGAAATGAATGACAAACTATCTGTATAATTCATGACCTGTCTCTGTTAATTTGATGCTGTCATGCATGAAGTTCAACTCCCCTGTTTCCTGCCAGTCATTGGAAAAGTGTTTATACTGATGCATCTCTGAAAGGACAGAGATATGAAGGAGAGGATGTTGTACACTGTGACAAAGAACGAGATGAGCAAAATGTTCTTAAACTATTGTGCAACGCCTCCCTTGTTTTAAATCATGAGCAAAAGAGATACTGCTTGCATAAGCGATTGCCCTCAAGATCTTGTGAGTCTTGATTAGAATGGAGTTGGTCCTTAAGTCAGTCTTCCTATGAAAGTGCAATCTGGTGTAACAAGTGTTCACAGTAAACATCCAATGCTGCTGAAGGAGACAGATGTCTTTGCAGAAGACTAAGAGCATTGTCCTTCTGAACTAAGGTAAATCGCTTTTTAACCTATCTGGCTTTAAAAAGACCACAGAATTTTGCTGGAATCTTCTCAGTGACGTGAATGAACATTGCATCCCACTCTGAAATAATGAACAGTCTAGCTTATGTTCATGTTATCCTTTCAACCAAGATAGAAAAGTAATAATTTTAGGTTGAAGTTACTTCGTTGCTGACGAGATGCTTTTCACACAACTTTAGTAAGTGTAAAAAGGAAAACTTGTCACTTCTTCTGACTGCAAATGAGAAGATTGTGGGTAAAAGTATTAATGGGAGAGAGCTTTATGAGGAATGTTTTTTTCCCTGTTTTATTTCAAGGCTCCTCAGACTTTTAGACTAGTGCCTTGTGAAACCCCTCCAGCCCACCCATCTCCTGACATAACACCGTTTGCATCCTTATCCCATATGAGCTCCCATATAGATTGAGAAACAATTTAAGTTTCTAAGAGCACTAATTGTTCCATTTTTATAGGGAAAATTTTAAATAAAAAAGCCGCATCATTTTGCTGTGAGATAATGAGGTAAAACTTACTATCCTTCTGTTGTACACACATTTTAGGTAGCAGATTTTTATTCCAGTAACACTACAGAGGCCCTTGAAAACCACAGCATTGGCTTGGTTTAATGTAGCTCCCCATGATTCTCCTGCAGCCTTTTGCTTCAGGTTTCCTATTGTGATCTTCCAAAGGCAATGAGAGCAATCACATCCGTCCCTTGGCAAATTATGAAGCCCTAGGAAATGCTCTCACTGCTTTGGTCTGTCATGTTTCTCCAAGGTATACAGCGCACATGCATATGTGGACGTGGAGGAAGGACTCTGAAGGGAACAGATGCTGACTGCTCGTGGAAAGGTGGCTGTGCCTTCACGCTGCTGTTTCTCTTCCACCCCCCCACCCCCCTCAGCTCCACCTCTGCCTTTGAAGGCCGTTTGAAATGCAAATCAAAAGGTTTATGTTACCCTTTGATCTAATTTCATCGCAGTAATTTCTTATCATGTTATAAACCACTCAGAGTGAATAAACCAGTAATTAGACATTATTACTGGAGTTAGGTGTAATTACTATTTGAAAGAGAGCTAATAATGCTGTTAATGGAATTTCTCATTTTGGGGAGGGAAGGGGGATAGTGTTAAAATACGTCTATAAGAAACGCCAGTTAATGCATAGAATTAGCACTCTACTGATTTTATGTGTTTTGTTCTGTAATTCTTCAGGTAAAAGATGCTCCATTTTACTGACAGATTAGCTCTAACTTTAGTTTATGGGAAACTTTCTTGTTAAGTTAATGATAATATAATTTTTCTGAGCTATGCTTCTCACACTACAACTACTGCTTGCTTCTAGAGTGGATTTTTTTGACTGATCATTTTATGTTGGTTAGGAAAATGTATGATTATGTAGCCTGGGTCCCACGGGAGGAGACATTTGTATATTATATATGAAACCTGCCGTAGAGAATGTTTTTACATCATGTATCTTGAGCCAGCCTGGAACATACAGAACAAACAGAGGGCAACCAACTTAGCTGAAAACCCATTTTGCATAATATGACTGTCTCTGGCTGTCTTCCTCACTCTCCTTGAAGCAAATTAATTGAAAATGTTGCCTATTGATGGGTACTGCTGCTTCTAGCTGTACCTGAAAAAGCCTGGACTATTACTGGTTTTTCATTTTCTGTTTTGCTTCCCACTATGCTCCTAAATTTCATTTGGCAGTAAATGATCCTCCCTATTTTAAAAATTCTGTCTATAATTTAGTCCATTTATGTATCAAATGGCTGTGAGTAGATACATTTAACTCCCAAAGTGCCGTAATTTAGTTACGGAAAAGATTAGCCTTTGAGGGTGACTTTTTCCATGTATGAATGTTAACAAAAAATAAAACCCCCTGCCTTCCAAATCATTTTAAAAGTTGTTTCTGTTTGTTTTGAAATGCTTTTAGTCACTATTTGAAAAGGTCTTGGAACCTCTTAGTCAAAATGCTGAAAACATGTTTAGGATCTGATGCATGTGGAGGTGAGAAGGTTAGACAAAAACTTCAGTTAAAAAGGGGTGTGGAGAATGAGGTGTAGAGTCATAGGATAATTCAGGTTAGGAGGGACCTCGGGAGGTCTCTAGTCCAACCTCCTGCTCAAAACATTGTCAGCTGTGAGGTCGGACCAGGTTACTCAGGGTTTTATGTAGTCTTATCTTAAAAACCTCCAAAGATGGAGACCACACCCCCACTCTGAGCAACTTGTTCTATTGCTTGAATGACCTGGTCATGAAAAAGCTTTTCTTTCTATCCTGTTTGAACCTACTTTGTTTCAATTTGTGTCCATTATTTTTTGCCCTCCTACCATGCAATACCATGAAGAGCCTGGCTCCGTCTTCTTCATGACCTTCTTGTAGGTATTGGATGATTGATTTTGGGTCCCTTTAAGCACAAGATGCTAGTGACCAGGACTGTGGTTACTGCTCATGCTGGCTCCTCTAAACAAGAAAAAGATTTTGAAAAAAGAAAAAAAAGGACCTTTCTTAACAGAGGGTTAAGAGAAAAATGTGCCCACACAGGCTCATGACTGTTCTTGAGTAGTGTCCAAAGATTTATCAAATTCTGGAAGTTTCGTGCAAAATAATAGCTTAAAAATAGCAGCACTGGAGGAAAGGAGGGTGCTGGTAACAAACTTGGAAGGATCAATTTTCTGTGAAAGCGTTTCCTATGATAAAGGGCTAACAAGGGCTTCCTAAGGGCTTGGTGATAGAAACAAATGATTCAGCTGTAGGATCTTAGGGGCTGGGACCATATTTTATTTGGTTTAATGGGAGTGAGGGCTTGAACTACTGTGATACAAATTATAGTATTAGTAAAATTATTACTTCTTAAAGTAAATTCTGCTGTGAGTTTGACAAGGACAGTGTGAATAACTCCCTGAAAATACTCCCTGAGCAAGGATCAGTTCAAACTACAAATCTTCACTGGCATGGTTTTTGGTTTTTTTGACATGCAATCTTCCATTAGTCTTCTCAAGTTCTTTCAAATACAGTTTGCAAGATCCAGTTGCGGGCCTCATTGCAGGCTTGCACCATCCAGCTTCTTGAATATAGGGATGCAGGCAAAGGGGAAGAAAAATGAAATTTCCTTCAACCAAAATAAAGAGGTACGTCTGTGCAGTTCAGTGTTGGGAAGGTTGTGCTTTTGCTTGACTGGCAAGTTTCTCTGTCTCTCCCTTTCACTGCCTGCTGTGGACGGAGGAATCTCTGCTGACCACAACATTAGATAAAAAGTGGAAGACTGAACGGGAGGGCAAAGTCCATCCTATCCCCTGGGCACCAAGTGTGCACAGATGTTCCAGACTGTCGTGGTCTAAATGGAGTACAGCAGGGCTTCTGTATGGCAAGTTGTCCACCTTCTGGTCAGTTTTGAGGACTCCATGTGGGTGTGCAAGTGGGAACACAGCTAGCTGGGGAGTATAAGGCAGATGTCAGTTTATCAGAAAGATTATTATCACACGTTGCAATATGAATCACCAGCTCTTGTCCTGTTTCTACTGTGAATGTTATGTCAAAATAACGTAAAACACTCCAAGGAGAGAGAAGAAGATTTTGGACAACTGCATATGCATGACAACTTCTCACATCCATCCTCAGCCTGACACAGGCAGCTGTGCACACCTCGGACATTCGATTCATTTTGACTGCGGATCCTTGGAACGAAAGTCAGTGTAGCTGCTTTCATGTCTCTGAAGGCTTTTTCTGCATTCAGCTGCTTCTGATCTTTCAAAAAAACTGTGTCGATAGTAGAGTGATAGAAGGGATGTTGCGCTGCTCATCATGAAAACAAATGCTAATTACTTCTACATGAAGTAGAAGGACATTGTGAATCTATTTAAAATCAATTGCCAAAGGCAAGGATGTGTTTTCAAGATTAGGGTCAGCTGGATTGGTTGTAGAAGGTTGAGAGGTTTTTTTTTTTTCCTTCCAGAAAACACCACTGGGGTTTTAATTTGGGATAATTGGAGAATAATTTTTTTTCTTTCCATTACATTAATGATTTATTCCACATAGCATCCCATTTATTTTCACAGTGAAGAAAGCTCTCTTGTGGCTCTCGGTAGTCTAGTCCCAGAAAAAGGCTAAAAAGGTGGCTTGTTTTTGTCCCATGTTAAAGATATGTGCTTGTTACAGGTATTGCTTAGCCTGTGAAGTCTTACCTGTAATCCAGCTACTTCAGCTCCATTAGCGTGTGTTGTTTTTTCCTGGAGCCCATAGGGGAAGAGGTTTCTCTCTTTCTTATCCTCTGTACTCTGAAAACAACAGCTGTTCTGTCTTTGTGAGTCTTCTTTTTCTCTGCTAATTCTTCCTCGAGGATTCATGGATGGAGAGGTACACCACAAAACAGCTAGCAAAAGGCAGGAGAGACGAATTTGTCCTTAAGCTTCTTCAGGAGAATCCCTGCTCCTTATCTGGGGTATTTGAATGACAGCTGTTGCTAGTCAGAAGTCTCTGGCATAAAAGAGAATTAACCAAAATCACGTGCTTCATCACAGTAGATGACTCTGCTGAAGTGGAAGCTGACAAGACTTGGCTGCTAGGAAATTACTACAGCGTCAGATTCACCAGCTCACTGAAGCTCGGTTTTTGGGCAGGGATTCCAAAGATATCACAGAGGACACAGGCTTTTTAAGATTAAAGAGATGACACACAACACCAATGTTTTTTGGCATTAAAACTAAATTCAATTTTTAATGAACACATGAGGACAATAGATGGCAGGGCAGGAAGTTGAGCCAATTTTTGTAAAAAAGTGTAGAGCTGGGAGTATTTTAGAACAAAGCAAAGATAGCTGGGTCCTGTGCAAAAGTTATTAAATAACTTAATCATACACAGAGATGGGATTTAGTTTCAAGTGAAAGCTACATCGAACCTAAACTCATAATCACTTTAAAACGTAAGCACTGAACATTAAGCAGAAAATGACTGAGCCTCTTCTATTTATGTTTTTAAAAAATCAATTTAAATACCATCTGTCTGATTTTGTGGAGCAGTGAAGAGGAACCAGTACGAAAACACCAGTCAGTGCTCTGTACACCTTCCAAATAGCCTATAGCTCCAGATAATAGATAATGCCATATTCACCTCCATATAAGGTGGTACATTTTTCCAGGAGAGCCGCCCAACAGCTCTTTTGTCCTCTGTCCAGGGTCACATTGTTGTGAAGCTTAGTACAGACCGCTGAATGAGGCACGCCTGCAGCCCCCCTCCTGTTCCATCGAGGGAACAGTGAAGCTCTGTGGTTGGCCCACCCTGTTGGGAAAGGCAAGTGGCACTGTGCTTACAGGGGACACGGGGCCGCCCCTGGTCACGCGTTTGGCCCAGGGCTGCAGGCTGCAACCGTCTCAGTGAGTGAATTCCTCAGGCGGGTGCTCGCTGCAGGAGTTATTTGTTGACAGTGGGAGTGGTTGGGGAAGGCAAGTATCTCACGCCTTCCTCTTCAGCTATTTTGTGATCTCCCTTTAATGCTTCTCTGGCTGGTTGTTTCACTAGCAGAACGAATTGCTTCTTCCACCATCTGTGTTGTCTTGGGGAGAGCAGCAGCTGGATAATAAGCAGGGATGCACTTGAGGGCAAGCCCAATACCTGCTCTTCAGGTATCCCAAACAATAGAGTCTCTACAAATTCTTGAGGGGAATAGATACAGTGAAGGTGGTAGAGGTGTTCCATTTTATTCACCCTAGACTTTCCATACATTAACTTGTCCATATTGCTTTGTGCTTCATAGTAAATAATTATTTGTTCTCTTTGATGTTTACTTTCAATTAGATAAAGCCTTTTATCCCTATCAACACTACTTTATTCCTCATAAATAAATTTCCTTAAGTCCCTGGTAATTTTTTTTTCTGTTTCCTGGACTGCTTACAGTCTTTCAGCACCTCTGATAATGAATAATAATAATGATAATGATGATAATGAAACGGAGTGCTTACAGCAGATTGGAGAGAGAGGGAAGAGAGGTGATTGAAACCCCACTCTGTAGCCCTAAACTATTTCAATATTTTCTGTTGTTGTATAACTGAACATTGTATCTAATTTGCTGTCTTTTTATGCTCTTGCATTTCTTTCACTGGTACAGCTTTCCCTGCGTCTCTTCCATTGAGTTTTACATTTGACACTGTTTCTCTGGATGATGGACTGTGGTTTTTTCAACTTTACTTAACCTCCTTCCTGTGTCTCCAACCATATCAACCATGTTTCTTTAGTGTACTCTTGCCATTGGCTTTTATTTCTGTTTCCATGTTAGGATAGCCTGCCAACTGGAAAACAATTTATAGATGGTACTTTTTTCTACTGCAATAACATTTCTGGTGAGAGCATTTTGTTTCCTAGGGCATGGTGCTGCCACCAATCTTGCCAAGGTTCCCCACTGAATCCATCCAAAGTGAGACTGGGAAGATGAAGTCCTTCTCCCTACGAGTTGCTCAAACTATCTATGTCTACAATTTTCTCATAGTAAGATCAACAGCAATGCCAACAGACTAAATACAAATGTCTGCAAAGCTTTAACACCTCTTTCATCTCCTAGGTTTTCCAATTTTTGTCTCCTTGCCTCTATGCTACCCTTTCCTTCAGCCTCAGCTTCTTTTGCTGTTATTTCGTCAGGTTGGGAAAGAGAGAAACAGTTATTAAAACTGGAATGATGTAGTTAAACATGTTTTGAGACGTCACACTGTAACTGCAACAGCCATTCAAGCTTTTCTTTCTAATTAGCATAAGTAATTAATAGCTACCCAGGAGCAAGTTTCAGATTAATTAATTCTCACCACAGTTGTCATCCAAAGTAGTCCTTTGTTCAAATGTTCAAGGTAACTCATTATAGTTTGAAAGTAAGGTAGGAAAGTGTTATTAGCTACAGTACAAATAGCAATAAGGTTAGTAACTTTGCTAAACTTTCTTCTGCCGTTTTCATGTGCTTTTTGGTGTTGTCCAGGAAAAGGAGAAAAATTAAAACTTTCACACTGAGTAAGGCTGTATTGGTTTCTATTTCTTACATTATCCTGCTGAACTAAAATCTTAATATAGGAAGGAAAAATAACTGAGTTCCCTTACTTTGGCCATTCAAACAGACAAACCCTAGGTTATTAGCCATCGATTAAATTATTTACACAAATGTGGACAGTGAAGAAATGAAAGTAGACCTAAGAGGTCCTTGCCATTGACCTCATTGGGACACCACTGATGTTATCAGAAGTATGATTTATTCTGCAGTCCATACTGTGTCTTGTAGAGTACTGATATGCTGCATTGACAGTGCTAGCTAATATTTGCCGCTTAAGGCATTGAAGAAATTTAGTAATAAAGCACTAAATTTACTATTCCCAAATAGAGCTGTTCTCCCAATTCACTCTCTCCCCAGAACATGAGCCCAGGTTCTTTTCCCTCCTTGCAATACAAGGATTTTCTGTGTATTTTATTCCAATGATACCAGTTTTTCTTCTTTGAGTCTTGAAACATAAATTAACTGCAGATAACCTTAAACAAGATGCCTGCGTAGTGATACTAGCTATTGAATATTTGCTTAGGAATAACTAGATCAATACGGCAGTCTTTGAACATCAATATGTCTTTAAAGCTGCACTGGCAATAAATGCTTGAAAACTTTTTTCCCAGTGTTTTTGTTTTAGGTGTTCAACATTCACCCTGTCTATCTAACAAGATAGATGAGCACAGTTTCTAAATCCTCTGTGAGGATTACATCACCGCAAATGATGAGGCTTTGGGGAGACTGTGTCTGCCCTTATCCCTTAAAATCTATCTTGGGAGGATTTTTGTAATCTCTCTGAAATCCTGGATTTCCAGAACTCTTCACAGAACTCTGTAAAACCTCTCCTTGTCAAGAGCTGTGCAGGGAGGCAGTCACGTTGCTCCACTGCAATCTGGCTTGATGCTGTTAACAGTTTCTCTACAATTCCTTATATCATCATGCATTTTTTAGAAGTCTTTTTGAAGAAAGAGTGATCACATGAAGTAAATACGTAGAAAATCTACTTTAAAGAGTCTGGAGTCTAGTTTTCAGATTATGCTTGTATTTGGAGATGGCACTAGACTTTTTTTTTTTGTTTAAGAATACAGGAAGAAAAAAGGTTGTAGGCAGAGGTAAAATCTTTTAATAGATCAGGTGATGAAGTGGGAAAAATGAGTCTTATGTACCCAGGAGCCTGTCTGGAGAAGGGATGTTAAGAACAACTTCTATAACTAGACGCTTTTCTAATTCCTCCAAACAAATCAGCTGGTCTAATACAGCTACTTGCAAATTCTGCCTCTTGTTTAAAGGAGAATTGAATAGCTTACATTCAGCTGAATATCTGCAGTTCCTTTGGGATGATCAAGGCTTTATGTAAAAATCTAATTATTATGTTAATCACTATTCAAATGACACGGAGTAAACTACAGAGCTCCAATTGCAAAGTAACAATAGGAAGATACCAATCGTTAGATTTGCTTCTGAAATACATGGATTTGCATGGTTTGTCGAAAGCAAACCGTCTCTCTGGAGAGAAAAAAATTGCCTTGAAAATCAATTAAGTCATTGCAGTTGTAATTTAGTGTTTTGATAAAACTAAAAATTAGCCAGTTAAAATTCTTGTCAATAAAGAATAAGAAACGTGAATGATTGCATGTGCGGTTTTCTGCATGATTGTTTTTTT
>NW_009225832.1:0-529 GCF_000690835.1 Fulmarus glacialis
AGGACAAGGCAACTTGAAAAGATTTATTATTGAGAACAAGCAATGTGTTGTTACTTATTGCTGTACGAATGTATTCCTACCTCTACGACGCTCGCTTGCTCCCTAAGGTCTCCGCTATTTCTAGTCCAGCTCCCGTCGGGGTCCAGCCCCGCTGCCGGCAGCTGCGGTGTTTGGTCCGCAGGCGCAGGTCGGGCAGTGGCGGTGGGTTGGAGCTTGGCCGTGCGGTGGCCCTGGCACGGGAGCGGCAAAAGCTGCTGCCGGTACGGCCATCGCAACCCATGGAGCGCAGAAGGGAGGCAGGCCAGCCCCGGGGACCTGCAGAGCAGCTGAATTTGTCCGCCCCGGTGGAAGTGTGGGGAGCCCCACGGCTGGTGCGAAGGGACTGTCTGGGGCAGGAGGTGTGACACGGTGCGGTGAAGCCGTGGACGGAGCAGGAGCCGCCTCCCGGGTGCCCGCGGGGCTGGGGCTGCAGTGCCGTTTCGGTGGGGATGGACGGCGCTGCCCGGCCGGCGGTTGTGTCAGCCCGTGG
>NW_009225833.1:0-305 GCF_000690835.1 Fulmarus glacialis
GGCACACGTCCCCCTCGGCCGGGCGAGCAAAGGGCACCAGGCACAAGCCTGGCCAGTTCTGGTGCCCGAGCAGCAGCACCCAGCCCCGAGAAAGTCCTTAAACCCATCCATGAGTGGAGAAACACACGCTGTTCCTGTAAAAGTAATTTTAAACCCCCAAAGACTCTCGTCCTGATGTTGGCAGGGACACTGCCAGAAACTGCCATTGAAAACAAATTAGTCCATGGAGCACAGTCCTCCGCAAGCGAGGTCACTGCAGCAAGCGAGTGGGTCACTCTGCTGCCACGGCAAGCATCACGGCAAGC
>NW_009225833.1:418-968 GCF_000690835.1 Fulmarus glacialis
GGGGGCCGATGGGCTCGGGGAGCGCGTGTGTACATGCGTGTGACCGAAGGGGCAAGCAGCGGGAGGGAGCACACACACGTGGACGGGGCAGCGTGTACAGCATGGTGAGAGCACAGTTATTTGTAAATAATCCTTAATTAATGAGATTCTCAGTAAGAGATGGTTCAGTGTTATTCCAGGCAGGGACGATGGCAATCTCCATTCTTCCACTTTTCAATTACAGCTTCAGGGAGGGAAGCAGAAACTGGCCAGGGTGAATTAGAGAGACTTTTGTCGCGTTTAATATCAATTCATTTTGCAGACTGCTGACGCAGCAGGATTTCACAGCTCAGAATCTATGGTGCTTTTGAGAGACATGCGCAAAAACGGGGGAAAAAATACCCTACCATCAGCACAAAACCACAAACTCGACTGGGAAGGAGCGGGGGTCCGGGGGGAGCCCTCAGGGGAGCAGAGCTCGGCACGGCTGGGTCCGCAGCACCTGGTTCCTCACCTTCGGGAGGAGCACACCAAAGGCTCCCAGGAGACCCAGAGCTGCCCCTCGGCCAGG
>NW_009225834.1:0-6587 GCF_000690835.1 Fulmarus glacialis
GGGTGGTGGTGTCGTTGTTGCTGCCTCTCCCCTCGAGTTGCATTTGTCTCTCGCTGTCCTCCCCGCCTGCCTCTCCATTTCCTCCCGCTCCCTCTGTCAGCTCTGTGTAGCCTGGCGTGTTTCTCTGTTTCTCTCCCCGCCACGCAGCCCTCCCTCTGTGCAGCTCCCTCCATGAAATGGAGCTGAACAATTGCACCGGAGCAGCTTTTTCTGTTGCTGCCATATGTCCGTGTGCCGAGGCACCATTTCTCTTGCGGTATTTTGAATGCATTCGTGCTGGAAATACTAGGACAATAACAAAACTGTGAATTTCTGCCTGTGCCTTTTTGGATCGTAATGAGATTTGAAATCCAGCGTGAATGAGATTTGATGGATGGTTTGTACTGGTATTTTGAGCTGGTTTAGTTCAGAGTCATCTGAGATGCCCAGGCCGGATACTGAAGGGAGGACTTTTCGGGAGGAAAGGAGAGCACCCCCCTGAATGTTACCTGCCATCCGAGCACCAAGAGAACATACCAAGTCACTGAAGTGGCATCATCCTTTCTCTTTTTTTTTTTTCCTTTTCTTTTCGAGGTAGATATGGTTCTGCAATCAACAAACCTCTAGTAATTGCCCAATTCCTTAAATATGAAAAGATGATGCCTTCCTTCATCTGCAGGGTACCTGAAATGACAGTGGCTGTAATCAGTGTACACTGCCCCATTCACATGGTGTTAGCTGAGGCTGCCTCTGCAGCACAAGACTCTCTCCTCTTGTGCCCTGATCTGCCCCCTTGAAATCCCTGCCGGAGTGCCCGTAGGTCCGACCCCTCTCGCGCATGGGTCCTGTGTCCCTCCTCCTGGTAAAAAGGAGCTTGGAGACTGGGAGCCATACTGCCCTGTAATTAATGTACGCTCAGCCTCAAATATGCAGTGACAACAACTTAAATATCAACAGTCCTAGTTAATTCCTTGCTAACAAAATATGCCTGGAAAGAGTTGGCTCTGCATAATCTCCAGTGAACAAGATCTTATTTTAGCAGTACAGGCACTTGGGCGATTTCCCCAGTTTAACCAATGAAACTGAAAGATTGGCTGTGATAATGGCAGCTGCAAATGATGCATTTGATCCCGTCAGTGAAGAAACCCACTGCATGTGGCAGAGCATACAAACCCTCCTCTGCCCAAGCCCTCCTCCAGAGCAGCAGCAGGCTGGTCTTCCTGGGTGGTGTCTGTATGACATGGGATGTGATTTCTGTTCTCTGATGTTCACTGCTCTCCTCTCTGTTCAGCGAGATGTCCACAGACTCTTCCTGAGTCACGTTTGCTAGCAAACAGCTAGCAATATTAAAAAGGAAGTTATAGAGGAAAATTGATTTTACTACCCTTGCAGAAGCATTGGAGCAGGAGCCATAGATATGTGGTGTTTGGATTCTTCTCTTTATGTGTTAGGCCAGCCCTGCGCTTAACCTGGGGAGCCCAGGCAGACCCTGAGTGGTGTTCACGTTGTCTCCCTGCGGCTGTTTTAAGCCTTCAGCGTAGGCGAAAGGCAGAGCACCCAAGGTGAGGAGACGAAGCTCCTCGCTATTCAAAGCAGTCTAACGTTTGCAGTGCCCTTGCTCCCTGCAGGCAGAATCCCTGCGCTTCCGAGGCTGGCATCCTCAGACGCAGGGCAGTAGCACAAAAAGAGCCAGGGGTGCGCCGACACAGGGTTTCTTGCCTGGGGTGGATCGGTGCCTGAGCTCTAGAGCCAGCACAAAAACACAGTAGAAAAGGCCGTGGGCCATTCTTCTGGGGATCACCCCAGTTTAACACACAGTCCTTGCATCCCCTGGTTATTTGTGTCTGTGGCGTGCAAGCACGTGTTGGGGAATTTCGCCGTTCTGCCTGTGGTTTTCAATCACCGGGTTCCTGCGCACCAGTGTCACCTTACACTTGATGATAAAACGATATCCACTTCTTTCCCTTGCGTTTTATGGGGTTTTTTTCCTTTTTTTCTCTTTGTCACTTCCTTTCTGAAGGATGTCTGAGGGGTGCTCTCCCCGCCATTATTTCAGTCTCTCATTTCAGCCTGACTCTGTTCACGCTCCTTCTCGCACCGCCTCTCTCTTATTCTTTGTTCTTCCACGACCACCTGTCACCAAAGCCTCTTCCTTCCCTACCGCGTTATCTTTTAGAGACCTATCAATCTCCTTTTTCTCCATTCCTAATCTCTCCCTTCCATTTTTTTCTAAAACATCTTCTCCGTCTCCCTCTTCCCCACTGCCCAACACTTGCCCGTGCCTTAGCCATCCCTTCCCAGCTCCCCGCCATGGAAACACCCCCCCACCGAACTTGAAGTCGCCCCATGCCTGTTGTACGCCATGACTGCGCAGCAACACTCCCTTTCGCAGCACTCCAGCCCTGCTCGTGTTCACTCGATGCCCTGTGTGAACAGTCTGCGCACCCACTGCCGTCCCTGTTGCAGGCAAGCAGCCATGGCTCAGGCTGGGAGGACGGGCAGTGGGAAGGCTGCTCGCCCAACCCTGTACTTGCTTGTCCTCCAGCATCTCCCGCTCGCAGTAGTTGGAGGCAGGCTACTGGGCTGCTCTGAGCTTTGAGGCCCAGCACAACTGTGCTTACGGGTGGAACTGCCCTCTTCTCTGAGCATCCCTCCTGCAGCCTCTAATCCCCTTCCCCAAGGACGTATTTGCCCCGGTATTCCCCGTCGCTTCTGCATAGGGGCTCTTGGGGGCTGCAGTTGTTGCCCCTCTCCACCGCCCCTGCCCGCAGCTGCCTTCCTCTGCCTTGCCTGCTCCTCGCCTCTGGGGCCCCAAGCCTTGCTAGAGCCCCCATGCTGCTGCTCCTCTGGACCCCAGTGGGATGGAAATGCAAGGGCCTTGTTCAGCTTAAGTCAACATGGAAAGATGTGACTTCTGGGCTAGGATGGGCTCCCTAATTATTTAGTAATGAGTCTAAGGTGCTTGAATCCAAACAACTGTTAGAGATGGCTTCGTGTAGCCCTGAGCCACCCTCTTTACCACCTTGCTGTGCTGAAAGAAACATGCAGCACACTCAGGTTCTGGATATTTTTGAAGTCTCCATTCTTCTGCAGAACTTGTAGTGCTTCCATCTTTCCCTGCCCTTGCCTTATTCCTGACTCTCTTCCCATCTACTGTGACTGTTTTCTATTTTTACTCTTGACAAAGGGTTGTGGGCTTAGAGGCTGCTCTTGTAGCTGTAGATGTAAAATGCCTGCTGTGTGGTGTTTGTAATGAAAGAACCGCTCCTGGAAATTAACTAATTCACAGACCTAACTAATTAACTCTGCAGCCGCGCGGAGCTGTGGAGGAGTGTCAGTGTGGTTTCATTGCCGAGGGCGCTGGGCTGGGGGAGAGGGAGAGAAGGGAGGCGGAGAGACCCGTGTCTGTGATCCCAGCTCTTCCCCTGGCCCCTGCCACCGTAAGCAAGTCCTTTCCCATCCCCATCCCCATTCCCCGTGCCCTTGCTCTCTTCTTCAGTCGAGCTGCTCAGGGCAGGAGCTGTTTTTCATTACGCCTATTCAGTGCCTTGTACAGGGAGGCCTTGACATTGGTGGGGGCACTAATCGCTGCTGTTGTACAAACAATAAATACTGGAGAGACAAAGACTTATGGAGCTATATAGCTCCAGATGTCAGTTTGTCCCTTTCTGGATTTTCCCCTTTTGCTAGCTCTGCCTCCAGGATAATGGCCGCACGGCTTTGACAAGGGCAGGTTGATTCCTCCATGGTGGCACTGCATCCCATCTCTTCTCCTTCCCTCAGGCCCAAACCTAGTCCTCCCTGGAGCCAGTGAAGAGATTCCTGCGGAAATACATTGGAAGTGGACCAGGATCTAAGAAGCGTAGTTTTGACATCAACCCGCCAGTGTTTAGAGTACACTGGGAGCCAGACGAGGTCACCCATACTCTTTCAAGGCTAAATGTTTGATAGGAGAGGTTTCCCTTCATGCACAGAGGGAAATGCTCCCATGGAGTTTCAGTACGTCCATGCTACCCACCCTGGCTCACTCTCCCTTCCACGCGTGCTGCTGGAGCTCCCCATGGAGCTCCGCTGGGCACCTCTGTGGTGATCGCTGGCAGCTTGTGGACGGAGTGAGCCCGCTGCCCTGGGCCTGCTGAGAGACTGCCAGGAGCTTCCCTGACCCACGGGAGGGTCACCCCTTCCTTCTGCCTGCTGCCTGCCCCAAGCAGGCAGCACAGTAACTGCGGCTTGTCCTTGCCACCCTTGCTGGGACTTGCTGAGTAATGCACAGCTCGGATGGATTTCTGAGGCTCGGGGCGGCCAGAACACGCGAACTAGAAAAACCCCGTTCCACCGAGTCCCAGTGGGTCGAGACGGTGACAGCTGGTGCTGTTTGGGATCAGGGATTGTGCCTGATGTCGCGGCTGCATGTGCTGCCAGCTGACACGCAGGGCTGAGCACTGCTGGGACCACATCCAGCGTGCGAGGAGGCAGAGGCACTCAGGCTGGGGACCTAGAATGAGGAGAGGAAGCAGAATAATTGCTGGATGAGGGAGGGGATATATTCAGCTCCTCCACTTAAGCGTGCCTTCCTGCAGGATTGCTGGGCTGTGCTTGCTGAATGTGAGCTTTGGCCACCAGGGACAACAGAGCAGGAGCTTTTCTGGTGGTTGACAGAAACTCGAGGAGAAGGCTCAGAGCCGGGCAGTGCTCACTAAGGGGACGCACGATGATGACTGCCAGGCTGGGAGTATGTGAGTGTGTGTGCTGAGGCACACCTGGCACTGGGGCAGGTGACAAAACATACCTGAGATCACTCTGGGGCGAGCCAGAAACAGAAACAAATCTCCTGATGTCACTCATTCCTCCATTTGCTCCCCCTGGATATTGCAAACATCTCGACACCGTGATGCAAAAGGTGGTGCAAGGATGTCCATGCCAGTGAAGACCCAAGCTACTATGCCTGTGCAAGCAGCGTGAAGCCTGATAGACTTGATAGCTCAGGCCTTGATCCCATGAAGTCATGGTCCCTTTTTGAAGCTGTGCACAAAGTAGTAAGGGTAAGGCTTGTTACAGAAGGCACACTGCTAAACTAAGGAAACAGGACTAGTACTGGACCCAAGATGGCTCATGTCCCACCAGCTCTACTATGCCTGTATGCTCTGGAACAATTAGCAGCAGCAGAGCTAACTCTCTGTACTGCACAGGTGTCAGAGTCATCGAGGTGGCCCACACTGCAGGACCGTGCAGATGGACTCCTTGGGACATTGCTGCAGCTGCCAGCTGCACGAGGTGTAGCTTTCAAAAGGACTACTTTGTCACCAGGTGTCATCCCCATCACTGTAGAGGTGTATCCAACTGTGATTCCCAAGGACCTTCGGACCTGCCCCAACTTTGTCAACCCTGCCTTGCTTCATAAGGATCACTCTGGTTATAGCTATGGTTGAACCTGCAGAGAACCCAAAGTCAAATGGAAGTAACTGGAGTGTTGAAAGCCTCCTCTTTGTCATTTCATGCTGCAGGACTTTACATGTTTGTCAGAGCAGATGGTCAGAGGTCAACTACGAGGGCAGAGCCAGAGCTGAGGAGATGTACGAATTAAGTTAGCAAACCACTATCTCTGTTTCAAGACCACTTGTGCTTTCAAGTTCTGCCAGGCTACCAAGGCTGGAGGTGATGTCAGTCTCATGTACCCGGCTCACACATAACTCAGAGGCTGCGCTCCTTTTCACACCAGATCTGCCAGATGTCTGGAGAACCAGCTACTGTGCTGGTCCTTACTGTGCCCACACGGGTAGGCTCTTTCTTTTGACCCGGCATTGCTCAGTACCGTGCATTATGCCAATCTGGGCTTGCCACCTGGTATCTCTGCATGAACCTAGACAGTCTAGATACCAGCTCATGCTGAATCTGGAGCAGGTAGCTCAGGCTAACGACAGCAGAGAGCCATTATTGCAGCAGAGGTTTTTTCCAACAACTGTGGTTGCTAATTTGCCTGATATTAGCAACAGATATTTGGGCAGAAAAAAAAACAGCAATAAAACATCAGTTTACAGTTTGAAGTTTTAATTCCCCTACTGTCCCCACTCGTGGCACCCAGCCACAAGTGCTCTCTTACTCTGGGTCCTAGCTGTATGCCCCAGCTTTGCTTGGTTTCTTTGGCCCATCACACACACAGGTACGTGCCATTCCTCTGCCTCATCCCAGTCCCTGTCCTGGCCTGATGTGTGCCCCTGAGCTCGCCTTGCAGCACTCTACCATCTCAGGGGCTCCTGGGCGAAAGGTTGAGTGGGGATCATTGGGGCTGGTGAGAGGGGACGCAAAGGGACCCTCCTACAGCACAAACCGTTCACTCGCAGGTGACTTTGGAGCACTCTGCCCCAGCTCTGAGAGCGACTTAGCAATTGGTTTAGCTGGTTAACAGCTGTAATCTGGCTCATCCACCTGGGCCCAAGCGTGGATCTCTGCCCGTCGTGTAACCGCTGCCGTGCAGGACGAGTGGCTGGCATGCTGCCCTTAACCCAGGCACCGCACCTGAAACACACACAGCCCTGCCCGAATCCCTGGCGCTCGGCATGCCCCTGCCTCGCAGAGCCCGGCACGGGTGGTGGCGGAGGTGCTGGTTG
>NW_009225835.1:0-35197 GCF_000690835.1 Fulmarus glacialis
GGAGCTCACTCCTCCGGCTCGGGGGAGTGTCTCACATGGTAGTGGTGACAGACATAGTAATGGACCACATTCGGTTATCTGCTTCTTTGTTCCCAATGTCTCTATGCTCATTGAAAGGACCAGGCAGCTCAGGTGGACCCTGTGGAAGAACAGGAAGATTGCCGCTTCCTTGAGGGAGCTACCACGGGCGCTGCCACAGAGGCAGAGAGACATGCTGGTGCAGGCAGGGGTGGCAGCGGACAGGCAGGACTCAGGGTTAAGGGAACACCCTGGGGCTCGAGCAAAGCCGTTCCAGGGGTGGGGGTGGGCATTAAGGTGAGAGAAATAACTGCCCTGATGGAGAGAGCAACAGCTGTACATAGGGCATTTTTCATATTATTATTTTCTGGTTTGCTTGACCTAATTGCCTTGAGATTTTTCTATGTAAAGAGTCATGTTTCTCATTCTTATCCCAATAAAACCTAGCTTTCCTTATTTTAAACCCCTTACGGTGTTCTGTGGGGAAACACCCTGGCAGAGCCACCTCAAAGCTGTCACGACACCAAGCTACCGTGTGTAAACCCAAAGGGAAAAACAACTTCCCTGTTACTGCACTCTGGAGGACTGTGGTATGACTACCTGTAGGCAGCAGTCCTGATGCATTTTATTCCCACCGCAGTGATGTATAATTCTCTTCATGGATTTCCATGGTATATATATTTTCTGTATTAGGTCTAACTGTCTCACTGTTAGTCCTCTATGTCACTTATTTGCCACTTCATTCTAATGTTGACAACAGTGGCAAAACAAGATATAATTTGTCTTACACACCCTTTTTTTTTTTTTTTTTGATAAATACACTCAACAAGGTATGTGATAAAGTTTTTATGTTTATGCATGACATTATAGATTTGACCATCCTAAAACACATCAACTTTTTTCTGTTAACTTCTGAAATACACTTATAGTCTGTTCTGGATATTGTCACAGACTTTATCTGTAGTTGCAATGGAAATGCCCATTTTGGCAGGTGAATCCCTTTGTTCTAGTTAAAGAAATATTTGGACATATTCAAACAAGGAAAGCAATGTTTAGCTGTTGATTGCTGTGCTTCAACTTTTACTTACAGTGCTGTGAAGGATACTTACACCCTGTTCTAATAAAAAATTATACTCTTTGAAATCCCATAGTCAGGGATTTTGTTGTTCTTCAATCTCATGTGTACCATGCAGAGCTTTCTGCAACTTAAATGGTATGACTTTTAAATGGTGAAGCCATAAAATGGATATTTTATAAACTATAGGAAAACTTTTTTCATGAAGCTCCAATCCTCAACAATCCCAATTACATTATACATCAGACATAATAAGAAATCATAAGGAGGAAGGAAAAATAAAAGATAATTTCCTAAATTATGGTGAAATGTTCCACTGGTTGAACTCCAGGAAAAGGAAGATATACAGGATGGGAAAGAAAGACTTTGTCTTTCTTAAGGACTAAATATAATCTACAGAATCATGTGCTTGTTATTCCATTGACCAATTTACAGTTAAAGAGAAAGATATGACTAAAAAAACTCCAAAACCCTGAAAGAAACCCCCAAAAAACTCTCCAGAACTTGTAAAAAATGTAGAGGTTAATTAGCCAGACTCATCTGAAATGCTCAAAAAAGAAAAGAAAGAAAACCAAACATTTATACAGAATCTTTATGAGGTTTTGTTTTGTTATTTTAGAACTTTGTTCCATTATCTCATTAAAGTTCAACATTTTCGACCTAAGGGGTTTTTTTCCTTTTTTTCAGATTGTTGTGGTTTAACCTGGCAAGCAACCAAACACCACACAGCTGCTCGCTCACTCCCCCTCCCCCTGCACTGGGGGAGAGAATCGGGGGGAAAAAAGTAAAATTCGTGGACTGAGATAAAGACAGTTTAATAGAACAGAAAAGGAACGGAAAATTATAATAACAACAACAACAACAACAACAACAACAATAATGATAGAATATACAAAATGAGTGATACACAATGCAATTGCTCACCACCCACTAAGCAATGCCCAAAACAGCAATCGCTACTTCCTGGACCATGCCTCCTATTTATATAATGAGCATGACGTCATATGGTATGGAATACCCTTTTGGCCAGCTGGGCCGGCTGTCCCGGCTATGCTCCCTCCCAGCCTCTTGTGCACTTGGCAGAGCATGGGAAGGTGATAAGTCCTTGACTAGCAGGGTACTTAGCAACAACTAAAACCATCAGTGTGTTATCAACATTCTCCTCATACTAAATACAAAACACAACACGAGGAAGAAATTTAACTCTATCCCAGCTGAAACCAGGACACAGGTAAAGCTGACTTTGAGTTATCTAACAACCCTTGGACACTCCATTCCCAAGGACATTTTGTTTTGCAATGTTTTGTTTTTCCTCAAAAAAGTACTGATCTATTTCTAGTATTTCTACTGCCTAAAGGTTTAGGAAAACACTGTGAAGCTGCCCAACTATTGTCACAAGCTGCCAACGTACAGTGAGCTATGTCTCTTGACAAGTGTTAGTTCTGAGCTTCTTTTAAGAGGCTAAAGATAATGGGGAAACAGTCTCACCTTAAGTTCATTTGTGCTTGATGTAACTCATAAACATCAGACTTTTCTCCTCTTTTCATTTTTGTTTGAATACTAGTTTAAACAATGTGAATGTTTTAGTTGTCCTGAAAAATATTTGTGTGAGCATTCATTTGGAAGGTAAGCATATTAATAATTTCTATTTTTCTTTAATGAATTTTCATTAATGCCTTAAATTATATAGCATCACATTTCTTTACATTAAATGGGAAACTGGCTTTCCCATTTACAAAAGTTATTTATGACTTTTTTGTTCCATACTGGAAGATTCAGTGTAAGATGAAGACCAGGCTTGAAGATTTGCACTAAATTAATATGAAAGCGTGTATGTGACAAACATTGGGAGGTGGAATATGCATCATTAACTCTCATTATAAATAGGGAAAAAAAAAAAAAAAAAAAGATGAAAATGTATTTTCCTTATCTGACATGCAAAAAAGGAATTTTCATCCTCACTGAATATCTTAGAATGTGGTGGGAAAAAGACATAATGAGAAAATAATACTTTTATGTATTAAATAAAACTGCAGTAATGATGGTTTCACATCAGATTGTGCTCATGGTTTACAGCAAGAGATGAAAATATGAAAATGAATTTTATTTTCTTGTCACTAACGGATAATGTTATAATGGAATATGGCATTTTTTTACATTTATGGGGAATTACTTTGGAAAACATATGGATATTTTTGTGGGTCTTACATGATGTATAGTCTAGCTGCAGGTAGACTCCTCAAAAGATAATTTGTCCTTATTCTCTATAACATGTTTTCCAGATTCTATTTAAGTTTTGGTTAGTAACCAACCTCTATTAATCAGTTGTTATAAATTCAGTGGAGATTAAGATTGTTTCAATAACAGTTATACTAATGATGGAATATTTTGTCACAAGTACTAGGGTTTGGGTTTTTTTGACTTGGAGGCACTGATACCTTGGGCTATTAAGAGTCTTACAGATCACATATGGTGGAAACATTTCATCAGAAAAAAATATAGGACATAAGGAAAACTTCATCAGTTTCTTCTCTTACACCACAGCAGATCTAAGTCCTTCAGCTTAGGCAAGTTAACATGTTTCAGTTTTATATGAAGTCATTTAAGGCATAAGCATGCGCTATCAAGCCCTTGGGGTCAAATGCCTTTCTTATTATAGAAACATGAAGAGAGCAGACAAGACATTTAGTTGTTATAACTCATTACAGGCTTGTACCAATTGATACCCTGTAAATATATTATCATGAGAATGTATAAAGGTTAATTAAAGCAAGATTTGTTTTACCAATTGCAAAAATGAACACTGGAAAACAAAATTCCTGAGAAAGAAAACTTCTGGGGTTTAGACCAATACATTTACCAGTTTCAAGTAACATGTGAATTTATGTTCAAGTGGCAATCTGGATGCCTAGTAATTCTTTGGTTTTGAGAGATGGTCCTTGAAGAAGACTAAGATAGCAATTTGGTTTCCTTTTGAAAGACAGGCGGGGAGACA
Organism: Fulmarus glacialis; assembly: GCF_000690835.1. NCBI lineage: Eukaryota > Metazoa > Chordata > Aves > Procellariiformes > Procellariidae > Fulmarus > Fulmarus glacialis. Next base: position 4,089 of record NW_009225835.1, read on the forward strand.
GTGTCGTTCCTCGAATAGCAAAGCTTATGCTCACAGAAAGATTTGAAGGGCTGCAGGTAGAAAAGAAGAGGGAAAGTCACAGTAAAGAGCTGAGAATTCATGCTGAAAGATTAAGAGATTGCTGAAAGCTGTAAAAACCAGACAGATGTGTCTTCAATGCTGTGGAAGGAAGTCCGTTCCTAGGATCTTCCTAGGAGAGGAGTGTGAGGTGTTTACTGCCATTCAGAACACCACAGAATTGAATGACATGGATCCTGAAGGCATTAGCTTGTTCTAAAGGACAGAGTGAGCAGGAGGAGAGCTGTTCTAAATAAAACATTTTTTTATTTCTAAACTGACCTAATAACTTTGAGAGACATAATTTTAAAAATCCAGTTCAGTTCATCTTCTGTTAAAAACTGTTTGTTTGGAGAGGAGAGTTAAAAGACATTGGTCATTTTTGAGGAATTTAGTCCATGAAGAAATTCTACTAGTCTATCTCAAAGCACTGGGAAACTTGGATTTCAGTATAAATTAATAGAACAGCCTCCAATCTCTGCTATTGAATACCGAGGGATTCAGTAGAGAAATTAACATAGATAAGGCTTGCGCAATTTCACTTACTGAATTGTGACGTTCTCTTTTATTCACATGTGCTTAAAAATAATATTCAGTAAGAATTTTCAATGTGCTTGGGCAATCGTCAAATTGTTTACAACAATGGAGAAATCTGTTTCAAATAAGGTCTGGAATTCAGAAAATTAGTGAGTGAATAAATAAGGAAACTGTATTTACTTAATATACAGAGACTGTAACTTCAACATCAAACCCGATGGAAGCATAGCAGATTAAAAAACAGTAAAACACACATCTATTCACTTCTGTTGCAGGATTTACAACTGAAGTTAAAAAATATATCAAGATGAAATACACTTCTGCTAAAAAAAAAAAAAAAGAAAAGAAAACTGTGTGATAGAAACATCATTAAAAAGGGAGGATGAGATATCATTAAATCAAATCACTCTCACACAAATGTGATAGTTAAATTCAAAGTTCAGGACTGTGTACCCTAGTCAGAAACATGTTTTGTGGTTTTTTATTTATTTAGGAATTGAGTTGGTTAAAATCTAGTCATACACTAGGTGCTTAAAAAGCAACATATTTGTGTATCATCATGTAAGACTATATATGAAGCATGGAAAACCTTATTAATTAATAATTTAGAGACTTGGCTATTGTGTTTTGAAGGTTTATTTCAAGGCTTTTACATTGTGCTTTTTTATAGTAATGACTTTTATGTTTGGAAAGTAACTGTGATTAAGATTTAAATCAGACAACATTTGTTTTCTATTTCACTTCATAAAAACTTCAAGCATATTTCCTTTCAGACTATTTATTTTCGTTATTGTTTTCTATTCTGCTTCTTATAAAAAAAGATTTTATTGCAACCATAAAATCAGTGAGTAGAGATTTAATTCCTTTTATATGTAAATAAATTAGATTTGAAACATGGCAGAAATGCACTTGTTTCTTTTTTCTTACAGGACCTATCAAAACCAGACTTTAGGTAGCTACTGTGGACTCTCTCTACACATAAAATATGTGCATTCTCTCTCTTTTTGTTTTTTGACTGACACTGACTCCCCTCTGTGCTCCAAGAACAATGTTAAAAAAGAACAATTTAGAAGTCTTTATGCACTAGCAGTAGTCTAACTTCCTTCTTTTCTGCCTGAAAGAGATATTGTTATTGTCCCAGAAGAAATGTCAATCTACTTACTGCTTAAATATGATTTTTCTTTTTTTTTTTTTAATTTTCGTCTTCAAGATATGAAAGACTAGAAATAAAAGTCCTTTGGTCTAGATGATGGTCTAGATGATGAGGTAATAAACATGAGAAGTAAAAAAAATCACATTCTTGTATTGACATAGAGACACTGAAACAGATGTCTCACTGGGATGCCTGCTAAAGAATATTCTTCTGATTCCTTAATGTCCTTGCAGATAGGGTGCTAGTCATATCACACCAGAGAAATCCATTTCTCTTCTGCAGTTTGCCTTTATACAACATTTGATACGTTAGATGGCTTTGTGTTTAATTAACCCTGCCTCAGTCCAAGTCATTCTGTTTTCCTTGATGTGAGTCCATACTGGAAAATGTTAATATCTTCCGAAATACTTGTGTGGCATCAATTTTGCAAGTTACACATTTTGAGCTACTGACATCAGAGGTGGGCAATTTGTAATCATCTCAGGCTGTTAAAAAAAATGAAGAAGTTGCATGCACAGCCTTGATTTTAGCCCAAGAAGTACTTCTGTTGAACCTTTAGTAGCCAGGAAGACTTTAACAGAAAGAAAGCTGGGATTATGATATACCCTGTTCTTTGCCTTTCTCCTGTCCTATAATCTCAATATGAGATTATAGGAGCCTAGATCATTCCTTCGAAGGAAGAGATATAAGTACAGATATAAGTGTAGAAGCCTTTGCATTATAAATTTATTCAAACACACCATCAGGGAAAGATTGATGGCACTGTGGTTCCAGACCCGATGAAAGTAAAGGCTTTCACAAAACTGCTCTGGCATCTTTACAGGGATGTGCTTCAAGGGACCCCATTGGTGAACAGTTTATTTTAACTTTTGTTTACTATGAGAAAGAACAGAATAATGATCAGGAGACATCTCTGATGAAACCTTCACAGATATTTCTTCTCCTTCTCTTCCCTTCTAGATGTGCGCATGCTGAAGGGACAATTTGGTCCTACAACACAGCAGAGAGAAAAGGTTCATCAATTCAGTGGTAATTACACTACAATTAGCAACATTCTTATGTCTCATATTCTGTGAGCCTGTCCACATTTAGTTGGAAAGAATTACTCTTCTGAAAATTATCTGTAATGCTCCTGTAAAAGTTCTGAATTACTGCTGCCTAGTGCAACCCAAGTATTACCCCTTTTAGAATTAAAAAATTCAAATAATGAAATAAGTTTTAATGCCATCATATTATTTGTATTATTAACTGAATATTCAATTAAACACTATTGGTACACAATGGTTCATCTGTTATACTGAGACCTCTGCAGAAAAACAGAAAAATGACAATGCATATTGTAGTATTTTATCAGTACATTACATTCAAACTATTAGTAAAGTAGAATATTGGCTTCAGAGAACCTGAAAGCATCATACATATCAAAGAAAGGCAAATTCACCAAATAAATGCCAGTAAGTAAGAATTCCTTGCCTGGGGCACAAGCTAGGTGTATAGTGTGGAAACTGGGAACTGTCATTAGAGACAAATCTAGAAGACAAAGCAGATGATTACTGCATGATAATTATAGACAAATACCTATGATATTTCATCGTTTGTTCATCTTGCTTTTGATTTTCTATCATACCCTGAGGTTTATTTATTTCAGCAGTGGGTCTTCTAATCTGACAGGGTTTTTTGTCAACTGCCAAAAAAAAAAAAAAAAAAATGAAATCATGCCCTACATAATTTTATTTCTGCAAATATTGCCCTTTTCAGTCCCCCTTGTTTTGCCACTTTGTCTTAGCATCCTTATATTTCTTCCTTACCTCTCTTACTTTCCTTCTTTTCTAATGCATCTTGTATTACTGATTCTTTCCATTAATCCTCACACAATTTTCATACTCAGTTCCCCTCTCTCTCTTTTCATGAGAAATGAGTGAAACCAACCCAGGACACCAGATACCTAGAATAAACAAAAAGCAATATTTTTGTAACTTAACTGGAAATATATACATTTTAGGTGGTAATACTATCTGATACTAATGATTCCTGAAAATTCCTATTAAAAGACCAAATTTTCATTCTTTATACTTCAGCTAATCTTTAAAAATGGAATAATTTTTAGTGCCAGGAGTAAGTTGAACTGCTACCATGTGGATTTTGGTTTTTAAGTTTTTATTAAAATAATGCAGCCTGACATTGTGGAAAACAAATGGTTTGTACATTTGAAAAAAACTTTGAATTTTTTCACTGCAAAGTTCAACAAGAGCAAAATTTATGGTCTAGTGACAGATGGTCATTATGGTTTCAAGGTAGCATGATGTCATTTTTACTATTCTTCAGGAAGTCTGCTCTCATTTAACCAAGATATGAAACTCTAAATAAAATCTCAATTTTCAAATGAGAAAATTCAGGAGAAAATTCATTAAATTTTAGAAGATTAATTATTCACACAGAAACTTCATCAGCACTGTTCCAGCAGACAGCTGAAGAAGGGGAATGAGACTTCGCATGAAGTATGTTTAGCTGGCAACCAAAAGATCACCAGAACAGTTACCAGGACTGAAATACATGACATTGTTGCTCTCTTATTCTCAATACTATTCTGTTGGTGCCCTGGCATACAAGTAAGAAAAACAGATGAACGTAGAGTAAGATCTTACCACTGGAACACTGAATAAAAGCAGCTGACTGCATGTGGAAGAAGCTGTGAAAATTATTAATTGCTGAAGTAGATGTTGGGTGGGGGGAGGAGAAGAGCGATTATGGGTCTGTAGTAATGGCTGGTTGTCACTGATCGTAGACTAAGAATTATTCCTCTATAAATTACTTTTTAATTTTATTTTCTTCAGTTAACTAGTTACAATTGTTTCAAAAATGGCTATGACATCATACATTCAAATTCTGTATTTTATTTCTTCTGTCATGCTCATACACACATATGAGTAAATAGAAATTCTACCACTTATAAGTTAGACTTCCAACGGTCTTTAAACATTTATTTTGTCCACCACAGAAGAATTTACTAACCTTCATGTTCACTTCATTAACATTAATAAATGTCCCTAAGGTGACCCTGGCATCAGAAAATTGAACTAGGTGATGGTCAGCCTCCCTCAGCTACACTTTAGCTATCGTTGCCTCTCTACCTGCCTTAGTGCTAATTTCAGGACTTTCACTTCTGATATCTTACGGTGTTTTAAGTCTTGCTATGACACTTCAAGGTATCTGAAATTAACTGAACATCCTGATGTGGCAACTATATATGGTTTGGTTATCACAGAGAAAAAGGCAGAGAGATGATAATTTGGGCTGCCAGTTTTATGTCCTTTCTCCTTGGCTTTCAGCAGGCTGTAATTTATTTCATCAGCTACAAGAACATAGTGTGATAAGATATTTTCTAGATGAATTTAGTCATTGCATATACACTAAACAGTGACAATGATTTATCAGTCTGAACTGTAAGGTTCCTGTACCATTTCCTAAAAGCTAGAATAAGATGTAAAATTTTCATAACACTATGAAGAAGGTCTGTGATAATTCAGAATTTTGTCCTGGGTCCACAGAGAAGTGATGCATAGTCGTCACCACAAAGAATCTGAAATCAGAAGGAGACCATGCGAGAACCATAGAAATGGAGGAAGACTGGCTTAGAGCTGAAAAAGCCATAATTTTGAGTTCTGGGCTTAATATTAATGTAAAACATTGATTTATATGTAATGCATACATAGGAATATGGAAGCAGTAAGCATGTGTTTGTCTTTCACCTCAGTTAAAAAGAAGAGCCTTGATTGTTTGACCCGAAAGTCTGAACATGTTGTTAAGTGCATGTGGTGCAACAACAGAAAGACTTATTGAATAACTGCTCTAAAATAAGTGTCAGACTCTGGAGATAAACATTACTTTATTGTGCAATTATTGTATAAAGTTATTGTGCAAATAGCTAGATGTTGATTTATCTGGCCATGTTATAGTATTCAGTGGTGCCTACTACAGACTTTATTAATGTGGCTTGTCTTGTTTAGCAAACACACTCTGCTCTTGTATAACTATACTGCAATTGTAAAATTCATGTGTAGTAACTCAGGAACTGATGAGAAAAAGAACAATTTTCCAGGCAAGGATCTAGTAAAATATACTTCCTTCTTTAAAGATTTCTAAAACAATTTAACAGAACTGCTTGTTTCTAGATAACAAAATATAGCAAAAATATTTTCCATTACCTACTGAAAAAGAAGAAAACATAAAAAAACCCCTATGAACTTATTTGTTTAGAAAAAGGATAATTTTACATTTAAAAAAAAGAAAGAATAAATAAAATTCAACAAAAATATCTACCAAAAAATCACCTTCCTTGTAAAAAAAAAAAAAAACCACAAAGAAAATACTACATTATTTGATTAAGGACAATTCATTAGAAAACTACGTTCATTTGGTTGTTAAATGTCTTTATGATACAAACCAAAAAAACTACTCATCTATTAATTAACTGATTTCTCAGTGGCTTACTATGATTATTTACTGGTGCAACAAATCGTGGCAGGTGAGGGATTATGAACAGTTCCATATGTTCTTTAGAGTGGTGTCAACTAAACTTGACTTTTTCAGGACTTACCATATGCTCTGAATAGATCACTATGAATATGTACATACTTTGGCTATGAAGTTTCTCAAACCACTGTGGTACACAACCATAGCACTTTCTAAAATGAGGATTATAAAGGTAAGATAATATTTTCATTTTATTTATAAATATTGAAGAAATTGACTCAATTTGTTCATAAATATGAAACAGTTGTTTACTGCTTGAAAGTTTTAAGAATGCATTTTTCAATATGTTGATAATATTATAGTTGCTATGATGATTTAAGCATATAAGAAAAGGTTGAAAAAAAACCCACCACATATTAGATCAGTGAGTAAGATAAACCCTAAATTTTTCTCTCTTCAATGTATGGCTTTTTTCAAATAATTTAAACACTAGACATATTCCTCCAGTTTTGTTTGTTTGTTTTTTTAAAATGAAAGTCATTGAAGTCTGTAACACTGTGTAGACAAATGATATGTAGAAGTAACATTGGAACAGCCTTGGGAATGTTGAAGATTAGGTAAAGGGTGTGGTACTTTTTAACACACTAAATATGTGAAAAATTATCATCTGTGGATTAATCCAACTGTGAGATACATGAGAAGGCTCCTCCACATTGGGTGGGGGAGAAAAGAAAAATATATGTGGTTGAGATATTGAAACAGAAAGGACACCTCTAGCAGAGACAGAAGTATGATATATGGCTAAAAAGAGAAGCACACTTTCTAGATCCTGATATTCTTAGTCAATGGTAGAAAAATGTAGCAGGAATCATCTTTTAAATAGGTATGATGTCATGAGAAAAGATGGCTTTAGCTACAGCCGTTATGGATAAGTCCTTTGGGCTACAGCATCTGAAATCCTGCAAGTGTGTAATGTTCTAATATTTCTAACATTTCAAATGGCCATGTATATCCTTAAAGAAGAAAGCCTGAAGGGCATCTGGTGTATTAAGATGGGCCTGACCTTACAGAGAGTCGGAAAGATTGTTTAAAGACGTCTGAAGTGTCCTTCAGTGGTCTTTGGGCAAATTTTTCTCTCTTCCCTGAGGGGTTCTGTGGTTATCCTTAGAGAAGATTCAGAGGGGCTGAAGTGCTGGGAGTCAATCTTCTGACTCTGAAATGATGAAGGAGTTTTTCTTGGATTCTGAACCCTTTACTTTGGCAATGGTTGAGCTTTATTTTCTTTGGTACTGACCTCATCCCATGGAAATTAGTGTAATGAGGAGAAAGCCCTGCTGTAGAGAAGTGCTTTTAAACTCTCAACAGAAGACAATGTCTGTGGGCTCCTACTGCTGTCACTGAAAGATGAAAAAATGGTGTGTAGTCCCAGGGTTTCAATGGTCTATATGGCTTTACCTGAGGCCCTGTACTGCCCTACCCCATTTGCTTTAAAGAGAAGAAGAGAATGTGCAGGAGGAAGGGAGACAGAGGCATTCTTGAATCTTACCTCATCATCAAATAAGAAATGGATGTTCATCAAGGCCCAGATCTAGTAGATACTCAACCCAACCACAGTATTTCTGGTCTAGCATTCAACTGTTGTGTATTGGAAAACTTAGTCCAAAATCGTCTGAGCCCGATGCTCACTTAAAGGATTCTCAAGAATTAACTTTAATTAGATTACAATTAAATGAGCTTTAAATAATACTGTTTTGCAAGTGTTTTGGGGTTGTTTTTTTGACATTCCATATATTTTTCATCCTTTAATTCTTAAACTATTATGCAGCAAAATAGACTCTCTTTTCCCCCTGCTCATAGCTAATTTTGTTCCGGTTTAAACTACGGAAACACTTAAAAACTGTGATACAATTTAATTCTTTTCGTAAGAATCTTGTATATTTTTAATCCAAAAATGCATTTAGAATAAATAAATGAAAGTCATTTGAATGAATAATTATGACATTAAATTGAGCCTATTCTGATTGTCAAATTCCATAACCTTGACTATTTATTATGCTAATAATACTAATGATTTTGTAACATTTGGCTAAGAATTCTGATTTAAAGATTAATATTTGCTAGGGAGTTCCTCGCACTCATATCCAAGCTTCATCACAATATTCCACTGCAATATCACAGAAATTGTGGGCAATACTTAAAAATGAGGATGATTGCTATTTGTGCTGCTTTTGGCTGGGATAGAGTTAATTATCTTCACAGTAGCTAGTATGGGGTTATGTTGTGGATTTGTGCTGAAAACAGTGTTGATAACACAGGGATGTTTTCGTTATTGTTGAGCAGTGCTTACACAGAGTCAAGGCCTTTTCTGATTCTCACACCACCCCACCAGCAAGTAGGCTGGGGGTACACAAGAAGCTGGGAGAGAACACAGCCGGGACAGCTGACCCCAACTGGCCAAAGGGATAATCCATACCATATGACATCATGCTCAGCATATAAAGCTGGGGGAAGAGAAGGAAAGGGGGACGTTCAGAGTGATGGCTTTTGTCTTCCCAAGTAACCATTACGCGTGATGGAGACCTGCTTTCCTGGAGATGGCTGAACACCTGCCTACCGCTGGGAAGTAGTGAGTGAATTCCTTGTTTTGCTTTGCTTGCGTGTGTGGCTTTTGCTTTGCCTATTAAACTGTCTTTATCTCAACCCACGAGTTTTCTACTTTTACTCTTCTGATTCTCTCCCCCATCCGACCGGGGGGGAGTGAGCGAGAAGTTGTGTGCTGCTTAGTTGCCAGCTGCGGTTAAACCACTGCACGATTTAAGAGTCCAGAAAAACATCTAAACCCAATATTTTGAAATATGTCAACATTCACTATCTACTGCTGCATTGACAAGCTAATGAAAGCCAAAAGTATAATCTTGTATTCATGTCCTAGCTTCCTACCTGATACCAAGAATTGTTTTACTAGAAGAGGAGAACAAGAGTTATTTACGTCTGTCTCACAAAAACACAAAACTCTATTTGAAGAGTCTATTCAAGGTGAGCCTGTGGGAAATGAAAAGACCAGGAACCTCATATGAGCATAGCAAAAAAGTTTAAAAAGGTAATTTTTTTTTTAATATTGGCTGTATAACAGGTAAACAATCAGGTTCAGGTGAGACCTCTAATAACATATTTTAGCTTGATATTTTAAACAGGCAATTTGTACATCCCTTAGAAAGGAGAGTCTGAAGAATTTGCTTTTAGTAAAAAGACTAACACTTCCACAATGAAAATCTTTCTTTTAAATGAGATTTTTGATCCTCACATTAGATCCTTGGTATGGAGGGATTAGTCTCTACTTGCTGTGTTCCCAAACTTTCACTCCTGTCAGAATAACTAATGCAGACTTGGCCCCTTTGTTTATTAGGGTCTTCTTTTAATTAATGAGCCAGGTCTCAAAAGGCATATCTACCCCCACCTTTTTAACAAATGCATAGCGTTTGCATATGATATCTCTGCAATTAACTTGTTATTCATTCTTGTACTATTCGACAATAGCACTTATATGCAATCTATCATTGACAAAACTGTAGATGATAACTCTGGGAAAAGAGGACATCATTAGTCTTTTTGCCGTGAGGATGAAGGAAAAGGGAGAGATGTAATTAATTATATCGGACACCATATACTCTTCACAGCAGCTATAACAGGTTAGCTGGTCTGCTGCCAGATTAATGAACATCTAGGATGAAAGTAGATGGTGTTAATGACAGCAACGCAATAATGTAGCTTTAGGTTATTTTGCACACACTAGCTACTCAACCCCATTTTTGTTACTGAAAGCATCTGATACCTCATATGTGGAAGATATGTATGTTCTTTTGAGAAGTTACAATGCCCTTTTTTGGGGGGACTTTCTTCAGTATATCAGATTATGCATTTTTCTTAGGCAGAGATTTTCTTCTGAACCACAGAGTTCTACCTGCACTCCTCAAACAGAAATCACTGAAGCAGTCAGTCATTAAAAAGTATGTCTTTTGGGTGCTAGAGACAAATAATTTAGCTATATAATTGCAGTTTTATTACTATCTTGTTTTTTACAAAAATTATGCATCAGTAGGAAGGGTTGGACATGATGGGTGTTCTAAAATTATTAGGAAATAAAGGAAGGAAGGAAATGTTCTAATATCAATGATAATTATTGTTAATAGTTTTTTAGAAGATACAAAAAAACTGGATCATGGAAAAAGGTGCATTTATATATGAATTTATTTCTTCAGTACTGATAAAAATCTCTGAATTAAAAAAATATTTTCAGATTACAAATTCGCTTTGCTCTTATCTCTCTCATGCATACACATACACACTCACACATGTTAAAGAAAGTAACTACGAAACACACATCTATACTTTTAGCTTAGCTTACATCTCAGCATGGTATGTAGGCCTGAAGTGTTGTTTATCCCCAGTGACTTGCACTGAATCCTTCTAGAGCTTTACATCAGTTGTCAGTGTTGGTAGGATGTTAAATGCTATGTATTTTCCCATTACCAAAGATGGAGGACAGAAATCTATTAAAAAATTTGGCAGCAGGGGTTGATAGGCCTTCTTTCTTTAATATTTCAAAAGTAAACATATTTCCCAGCAAAAAAGAATACTCTAAGGTTGGGTCAAGGATATTAAAAGGTTTATGAACCTCAAGGAACCTTTTTGAAAAATGAAGCAGACCTCTGGATTGGTAATAAAAATTGATATTGAGTGAGATTTACTTGCCTTAAGATTTCAAAACTACTTGTGAGTTTCAGTGAGAGTGATATGTGTCTGATTCTTCTACTTTTTTCTTTTTTTTAACTCACGTTTTCTCAAGGCCATGAAAAAAACACAATATGAAAGACTTTTCATTTCTGAAACAGGAAAAAATATACAATGAGTATCTATGAATTTTTTTTCTAGATTCTTTTTTTTGAGGTGAATGAAGGAAAATTTTAGGAGAGAGGTTCCACCGAAGTTCCCAGTGAAAATAGTTCCAATGCAAAATTTAAAATAAAGTGAATTGTGAGATTGACTCAAACTGTTATTTCATTTTCTTATCTTTGATTGAACAGGTAATGTGGCAGCCCATGTATTTCAAACTGAACAGCTTTTATTCATAGGCATCATTATTTGATCAGCTTTTTAAGTAGGTAGTGGATTTGGGGGGCACATTTGTCTGTACTCACTAGTAAATTGGTATTGTGTACAAAGACATGCAAAAATTACATTAAAGCATAGCTGAAGTTTTCTGAAATAATGTGTTTAAATTCAGAAGAAAACATAGTTAATGAGAATATAAAAACATAGGAATGAGACAGACCAAAGGTTCATCTAGCCCTATATTCTGTCTCCAATAACAGTGTTCTTGTATTAAATTGCTCTAGAGAGATACTTCCCCAACAACCACCATCCCCGGCCCCTCAGGTAATTCAATCATATATTTAATCCATAAAACCTTTTAGAACAATAATTAGGTTGGGGCACAATTCTGAAAATCATAGTCATGCTTTAATAGAATTAATCAACTTGACTTTATAATAATGAAAAACTTTATAATTATGAAAACTTTATAATAATGAAAAAATAGATAATATTGTATCACCTATTTTAGACAATATGCATATCATATAATCTTTTAGAAAAATAAATGTGTCTGTTCATGATCCTCATAGAAATCTGAGTTTATAATAGAAAAGTAGAATAATACCCACAGCCTGTTAATTTTGGAAAACTAGAGGTAATTTTTCAGATCCGCTGCAGAACATACCATTGGTGTGCCATAAATCCACAAAATAACCTCCAATTGACTGGCATGATCAACAAAAACATCTTACTGATAGAGTTCAAAAACCTTAACCTATTGCCTAGAAAAGTGCCAAGAAAGCCACTAGAAGAGATGTTTGTCTACTATGAAATCAACCTATATCTTTTCTTAATTACCCTCAGTATCAGTATATTCACAAGATAATTTGAGAGGGGGAGAAAGATCTGCTGAGCAAACAAATGTACTTGGTATATCAGCAGAATGTACTTGGTATATTAGCAATGCTGAAGGGGGCTATGCCATTTTAGGAGGCTCCTCAACTGCCACTAAGGCTTTTGGAGCACAGCAAAGAGCAAAGCCTGTTCATTCACTGCAACGCTGAGTGTCAGGGAGGTGTGCTGATAAATCACTGTTCATCAAACCTAATATTCACAGAGAGACAGGTGCACTCATCTGCTCTCTCTCTATTTTCCCCTCCACTTTGCATGCCCTAGAAGATTGTTGCAAAGCACAGCATTCACGTCAGCGCTGGGACATAACCCAGCTTCAGTTGACTATAACTCAAAGAAGTTTTAGACATTTATGTAAATGATGTAAACATGAACACTTGATATTGGCAGGTATGTACACATCAGAGAAATTTTACTCTTCAGAGTACCAATCAGTCAATAGATGCTTTAGATATGAAAAAAAATTGTCTGATGTTAGGTTTCTGTGTGACCCAATTATTTCTTCTCTTTCTCTATAGGCCAGTTTGAGAGATTCTGCCCTAAAAATTAACCAGTGTAACAATCTCCAAGTAACTGCTTTAAGTCCACAGCTGCTTGCTTTCACATAGCACTTTAGTGTATAGAAACCATAGTATATGATTCCAGTTTTTAAGTTCATTGTGGCATTTCTGCTTAAGATTTCAGTCTTCCTCTGTTTTGATAATATCTCCCAAACTTACGTCAGCAAGAAAATTAACTTCTCACTGTTAATCTTAAGTCAATAACATGAAAATATTAAGCAAGATGTGTCCCAAAATAGATACTTGAAAACTTCTGGTAGATATTTTCTTCTAGTCTGATATTGTTCCAACACAAATTGCAGTCATTTCCAGTTCCTCAATTTCGATAGTGTTTTATGTATTTTACATTACTGTGCCAATCTTCATATTCACAGCTTTCACTTATAATTTCCCATGAAGAGCCCATTAAATGTTGGACTAATACTACTTCATTCTTGTCTAGAAAATAAACTAACTCTTACAATCTATCATGAGCTTTCTTTTTGAAACCCACATAGAATTTGATGGTGTTTTTTCCCACTTATCTCTATGTCATTCTTTCTTCCAAAATTAGTTTCAAAGTATCTCATACTATTTCAGTTGGATTAATAGACCTGCACTTATGTGACTCCTTCCCATATACACCCATCCTTCTCTGCTCATACCTTTTTTTAAGACCCGTGTGAGTTCTCAAATGTCTCATTCTCATTCTCCAATTATATCCTCCTGTCATGGTGTCATCTTCAGCTTGACAGACTTAATACAATTAATTGTTACTGACCTGCTATGTCATGTGGCACTTCCTTCAGAAGAGATATTAACTGATTACTTCTACGGCAAAACTACTCTCTCTGTTTTGGTGCTGTTATAATATAGTAACTCCCATATAACTTCCGTCACTATTCTCCCATTCACATTGGCAGTCTTGTCTTGTCCATTTTAAAGCATTTTGCCAGGCCTTAAACATCCTAGATTTTCCCTGTATCTTTAGAAAGTATTTAATTCCTCAATCAATATTTTTCCCATTATTTATAGGTTCCCTTCTTAAGTGTTATCCTGCTCAATATAACTATTTATTTAGCTAGATTTTCAGTTCCTTCTTCCACTTCTTCTCTGTAGTTTTGGATAGATTTTAATAGATTTTTAATTGAAATAAATTCTAGGCCTCTTTTGCTTCAGCTACTCAAATTCTCTAGTTCACTCAGTTTTATATTGAAAGCACTCACAAGAGAAAGTAAGAATATGTAACATTTCAGTTAATATATGTTTGGGAAGTCCTTAGAATCTCATCTGTTTATTTTGAAGAATAGTTATATACCGAGTTGGCAGTAGGATAGAATAACTTCAACATGCTGAAGTACACTACTCATTGGTGGTACAGTGCATATAGTGTGTAAGTACTTCTGGACTTAGTCAATGTCTAAGCATGTTTTTGGGTGAAATATTTGTATTTAGATTTTTAATTTATGTCCAAGTTCTGTTTTAGGTGCTTCCGTGCATTACTGGAATTAGACATTTCATACTGGCTGGCCTTACATCCTTATTCATTTCTCATTGATCATGAGAAAATGCTCATTTTTATTTGGTTAAATTTTATAAGAACATGGAATATGTATACCATTGGTAACAAATAAAAAAAAAAAAAACAAACCTGAAACATCAGTCAATGTTAACTTGTTTCTTGTTTCCTTAAATGAAAAGTATATTGCTGACATAAAAATAACAGTAACCAAAAAAAAAAAACAACAACCCTCACTTTGTCTACTGATAAAACACTGCCTTTGCAGTTTACCATGGTAAACATCTAGAGGTATGTTTACCTAGATATGACCTGTTGCATGATGTTTTATCAGATCTTTGCCTGCTTTCAAGCAGTACTTGATATAAAACCTGTCAGCTATGAAAGGATATATTTTTTGTTGTGTGAGTGATGGCTTTGGAAGAGTTTCACACTGAAAACACCACCTGTTCATGAAGACATAATTCAGACTTCTTGCAAATGTATAAATCCACTGATGTAGCTGTAAGATGCATCTTGTTGTGACTGTCGCATCACTCACATTTTAAATGTCAAACTTGTCATGTTTCTTGATTGAAGTACACTTAATGTATGACACCTGATTTTTTTCTGTTATTCAATCGAGACAAGGCCATACCAGTGAATAGCTAGCTTTTTAAAGCATCACATAGAGAAAATAGTAACGGGTACATCTTGTACCATGGTCTGCATGTATTGTCTCTACTTGTTTATAGTCATATCCTTCAGATGAGTCACTTACATTTCTACTATGTATTTTAAGTCTGCCTACATGTTGTGGAAAGAACACAACACAGTCATTTTTCAACTGTCTACAAAACAGACTTGAATTGAGGACATATAGTCAAGATACAGAAAAGCATACTGCATGTGAATTTGTTCTTGAGTTCTACCAACTTTCTCCATTACAACACAATTCAAATATGAATACATAAAAACTAGAAAGTGAAAGTATGGGGGTCCACCTTCACTTTTTGACTTTCTAAAGAAGGATATTATGTGTTCCCTGTTACACTGCAGGCAGGCCAAAAAAAATAAAGTAGGAAACACAAAGGAAGGTAAAAATAACTCAAGTACTGCAGAGGCTACATAAGCCATGGTAAGTAAAGACAAGTACTGTGGAAGAGCTTAGGAAATTCTGGGAGAAATTTAACGTATAAAGCCATTAGATGAAACCTATGGATTCAAGGCAGCTATGATGTGTGCAAGACAGGAATTAAGTGAGAGGTAAGCGGGGGTTACAGCAATGGGGGTCTGAGGTTCACATTAATGTTTATTAACTCCTCCGCTTATCAGATAATTTGCTGTATATTTTTCTTATGTTGAAATTCTTCAAAGAATAACAAAACCATAATTTTAGCCAATTTTTTTTTGCCCTTTCTCTGTGCTAAGAGATGCTGTGAGCAGACACAGCCTCCAGCAGTTCCAGGGCCAGGGTTTCCTCCTGTCCAGGGAGCCAGGGTCTCTGCCGAGGCTGGGGGATGCAGCTGCCACTTTCCTGTTTGCAGGTTCAACCAGTAGCAAAGCTGAGCATGTATCCCAAAGGCACATACACAGACACACACATACGCTCACAAACACACAGGTCCGATTACACACACTGCCACAGACAAGGTGTTGCCTTCAGCAGCACCCAGATGCAGTGCTCACATAAACACAAGAGCAGACAGTCAACAGTCTCTTAGTTGGCGGGTCAGGATTGAAGGTCACTAGTGCAAGCGCACACATGCACACACAATTCCCTCACCCCCCAACTCTCCAGAGTCACAAGAACATGCACATTTGTGGATCCCCTGAGTACTGGTACTGCCCCTTTGTCTGTCTGGTACCCGTGCCTGGATCCTGGGACCCCCTACCTGCCCCACAGGTCCCTGACTCATATGCAGGTCCCTCCTGGTGCTCACCAACAAAAAGATGTTTGTCTCACGGCTGCCCCAAACTCATGGGTCCTCCCAAATACTGGCACAGCCCCGCTGCCTGCCTGGTGCTGCTACCCAGTACCAGGTTTAGGGAAGATACAGACTCTTGCCCCCCATCCCAGCGGCAAGCACCAGGCACCTGGCACTCAGCCCCTCGCTCGTCTCATTCACCTGGTCCCCCTGTAGTTGATTTTCAGGACACACACCATTTTCACCCAGAGGCTGAGGCCGACTGCCCACCTGCTCCGGTTGGTGTCCCTGAGACCCCACTGGCTCCAGCTGCTGACACTGCCACTTCGGGGCACCTGCACCCCTGTCTGACTGTGGTGTCTGGCCCCAAATCCACTCACACCCCCAGCAACCGGCACCTCATCCCTACAGAACTTACACCTGCATGGGATAACAAATGAGGTAGCACAGGGAGACCTACCACAGGATTTAAGGAGAAAACAGGTGCAGGGCTGGCTCAGACAAGTCTGTTGACTGGCCACAGTCTGCACACAGCCAGACCCTCTTATACACAACCCTGTCCACCTGTTCTCCCTTTGCTCCTCCCCATCCCCTTCCCCTATATGCTCTCTCCTAAGTTGTGTGTAGTCCCACTGACACTCCCCTCGAATATCCCAAATCCCCATGTCCTTGTTTCCCCCTTCTTATGAGTGACAAAGCCCAGGCTGTTCCTCTCCAAAACTGTGTCTGGAGTTTCTCAATGGCCCATCAGTTGGTGACTGGAGACTTCATCCTTGGCACTGACTCTGCTATCCCTCGTCTATCGGCTTCATGGCTGTGTGTCTTCTTGTTTATCACTTCCCCCTTTACTTATTACCCGCTTTGCACTGAAGAGGTCCTTGATGGGATCACCTCTGTGAAGCAGACACTCTCACCTTCCACATATGCTTACAGTCTGAACAAAAAAAAATTCATGCCTAATGAAAACTAAAAGATATTCTTTCAAGTGTTGATCAGGAAAAATAATTAATACTTAATAACAATAGCAATAATAATAATAATAATAATAATGATGACAGTGACAACAACAACGATAAGGAATTGAAGAAAAATCTAATTCAGAACAACTTCTAGAGGAGTCACTAGTGAAACCCTGTCTCTCATAAAGTCGCTGACAGCTTTGCCATTGATTTTATTAGTGCTATGACTTCAAACAATGTCTTTTACATGGGGTGTTAATTAAATGCTTCTAGGCTTAGGGAAAACAGAAGAAAAAAGTAATGTAAACAACTATGCCTTGATGGGCTGACAGGTTGTTTCAGCCTATTTCAAATTTTCATATTCCTTCTCTCCTCACCCTTTGTGATATTCAAAGCATTCATGTATTTTCACAATATATTGCACTTTTTAACTGATTAACTCAGTTTTATTTCTGGACCATTCAAAGAGAAGTTTTCATTTCCATATGTCTTGTGGTTTTCTTACCCTAATGTCCAATCAGAATATTAATTGGAAAGATTACTGCGGAGGAGTGACTCCTTTTTTTTCTTTTTTTTCTTTTTTTTTTCTTTTTTTTTTCTTTTTTTTTTTCTTTTTTTTTGTCCTTTTTTTTGCTTTTTTCCTAGATGGAGAGACCTAGAAGGTAAATTAGAGGTTGCCCTTCTGCAGTCTCTGTAACTCAGGATCTACAGTGTGTCTAGGACATGAGGTTACTGTCTGTCAGTGCTCTTTTATGTTGAAGGAAGGTTGGAAGGGTAGGGTGTCCTACACTTTCACTGAGCAAAATGAGGTCAGTGGTATCACTTTCACACAAGGTAAAGATAATGCTGTTAGGCCACAGAAAATATATGAGAAAGCAGGGTTGGTATCAAAGGGGATTCTTGTTAGTAAGGTGAGTAGTGTAACACGCCCAAAGGATTCCCTGCTGCATTTAGATTGTTAGAGATAATAATAAATGGTGCTGCTGTCTTTGGATTTCGCCCCGCAAAGACTTCTTTTATCTTTGGTTTCCATTTCTGACTGAGGCTGTAATTTATGCTTTTGTCGTTGTTGGACTAGAGTTTACTTTCCCACTGCATTACATCTTTTGTGTTCAGTGAAAATGCAATGCATATTATGAAGAAGTTAGAAGAGAAAGGAGACTCAGATCTTGATTCCTGCGGTGCAATTTACGTGAGGACAGCTTTGCTCAGAAATAGATAAAAGAAGTGGGTCTTTTTTCTAAATGCATAATTAATCACCAGTTTCTATTGCCAGAAGGCACCACTGAGGCAAAGAAGTTAGAAGGATTAAAAGATAATTAAACTTTTTTTTGAGAGTAAAGTAATATTTTATATAGTTTTTTAAGAAATATGAAACTGTTCTTTAAAGCATAAGCCAGTCATTTGACTGGTCAAAGAGGAAACTCCTTACGAGGGTAAATTACTTCTTACCTGCCTGTAAAGGGGCATTCTAACCTTGATACGGTTCATATCATACTGATTACTATTGAAACAGTACTCTGCTTTTAAAATATGTCTTTAGACAGACATCTAGTCAAATAACAGAGCATTTCCCAGGTTCTTAGGAAAACCTTGCAGAAAATGCATTTAAAGACCAAATCAGTGGAGAATGAATGTAAGCAATATTAAATTTAAAAGGATTTTATAATAAAATGTATCATCCTTTTATGTTATAAAATACTTCTGTTTCAGATACCAGTGACATTACTAAAGTTCCAGTGATTCCAATTAAATTCTAGCTCAAGCTTTTAAAATTACAACCGTGAAGAGAAATTAAATTGTAGAAAGGGATAGTTCTGTCTTTGTTTTTATGAAAAGGCAAGTCACAGTGGATAACTGTATTCAACACACTTCAGAATTCCTCAAGCTTTTCATTATTGAAGACCTCTTGAGGTGGAGTGGAGGATACATTTTCCTCTGATACCAGTTTTGCTGTGGACTCAGCAGTTTGTCTTTTTATCTTGGCTAGCTAACTCTGTGAAGGTGGAAGACAGGTATGTTTGTATACGTGCAGTCCAGAGTGATTAAGGATTCTGTGGCTTCTGTCTTAATATTTTATTTAGTTTCAGTTGTCTGCAGTGCTATGATCACTTCTCCTTTGCCTTCAGTGGACAGAATATATCCTGTTTGTGTGTGAGATGAATAAGTGGGAACGAAGTTTGTGAAAGCATGAGGTCAACAAAAATACAATTTTTTTTTTTTCTGTGAACTGCACAATACAATTAGCTCAGTGATGACAAGAAGACTGACTGGTACTTTGAAATGTTAAGTAAAATTTCCTTTCTCCTTCATTAAAAACAATATAAGCACAGGGAAAAAGACAGAACTGTCTGAAAAAAACAGATTTCCAATGTTATTATTTAAAATATCATATGAAATCACATTATATATGTTGTATTGTAATGATATTGCATATTGAATGTCATATATTATACATTATATGTTATTCATTATATATCATTATATTATATATATTACATAATGCTGTATACTATGTACTGTATCTTTTACATATATTTCTGCCATTCATCTGGATTCATAAAATACAGTGGCAGAAGACATTATTCTGACTACGTAAAATGATCACTTCTCCAACATCACAAAATATCATTTTCCTACATTACTTCTGCATTATCCAATAGTTGCTGCACCCATGTAAAGTCAGAGAGAAAAGTAATAGTATCACACAGACACTGTCTATGTGTGGTTTGTGGCACAGTGAAAAGGAGGTTGAGAGATCCTGAATTCAATGTTGCTGAAGAAGAGTGTCTCTCAAGACTGTGTTGTCTCATCCTTCTGCGCTCCAGATGCAGAAAGCAGAACCATACTGAAACTCTAACGTACATAAGAAAGTGAATATCTGGCTTAAAAAACCCTAGTGTTTCAGAGATCTTCTTTCAGAAAGGCAAAATTAAAGTGACACAAGAGGTGACAAGATATTTTTAAAAATACAACAAACCTGTGGCCCACTTTCACTGATGCTTTTTTCTGTTTCCCCAGATTCTTCTGCTCCTAACATCTGTTCCCCTTAACTGGTATTGCCAGTGTTTCAAGCCTTAGCACAGGGAGGCTGTTGCTTATGATTTTAATATGGTGTCATTTTATTCTGCTCAGAGCAGATCTAATTAATGCCTAATTAAGAATCCATCCAAGGTCACTTGGATGTCAGTAAAGCTGAGCAAATATTAGGAAGGATGGAAGTTTGGGGAATCGGTCTGTCCAAGTCCTAAGCCTGGTGTGAGGCTCTGAACTCTCTGTGTGTATCTTAAGGAAGGCGCCATCTTCATTTTGAATACAAAGCTTCAGCCATTTTCTGTTGTCTATTTGATTGCCTTTAGGATTAAGACTGTAGCACAAAACTTGCAGAAATTAGAGGGGACTGCAGTATCTGGTATCCAAAATTAGCTGTTTCCTTTCAAAATAAATTATTTTATAGTAGAACATACCTTAGCAATAAAGATACCTGCAAAAGTTTCACATGGTAAGGATGATCCTTGACTCACTGGATTAGAAAGTGATAAAATGGCATTTGTTTCTTTGTCACTTTCATTAATTCAGACTGAAAATTTGCTGCCTGTGCCAGGAGCTGCAGGAAGCAATGAAAGACTACTATTTGAAATGTAAATTGGTCCTTTTTGATAGGCAAGTCAAGACTGAGCTGGAGGTATAGGAAATGGATGTAGCATTTATTACTTATTACGAGTATTTGCTTGCACTTGCTCTTGGAGGTGTACAAATTCTGTAAAGTTTGACTGCTTATTCCCATGTATAATACTACCCAGAAAAAAATTATTGTAAAAGGGATGGCTAGTACCTTAATTGTAAAAGTATTTACTTACAGTTCTGGAGTCACAGTAGGAAAACTTGTATATCATATCTCTTTGAGTTACTAAACAAATTTCCTACTGGCAAGAGCATGTGTAGATATCCTAAACCAGGGGCTGTTTCTGTAGTCTGTTCTGAAGCAGCAGGTTTCAGCAGGCACATGGATGGAAATCAGTAAATTAACTAGTTATCCTCTAGGAGAGTGGCGACTGCCCAGCAGTTCAAACTTTTTTAGATTTCTTTCCATCAAAAGGAATTTTAAAAGGGAATTCCTTTAGCTTGGTAAGAGGCAGTTGCACTTAGAAAAAAATAGGTTTGATTGATTATGCTTATTCTGAAACAAAAAAGTAAAAATTAAGATCACTTCCCTTTCATACAAAAGCTGTGGACTTCACTGTCAGCTCCAGTGGAAAATTTGGCTCTTGTGTAAATAAATCAGATAGAACCTAATTTCCTTTAAATTCTAATCCTGGAGTCTCAAATTCCTTTTCATATAGAGGGGATTTGAACATAATACTGTTTTTTGAACATAAGGCTTTTTATTGTTGAGGAAAACAATACATTTAAGTATGGCAGCTTTGCATATGGTATCTTTTCAGTTTTATTTAAAAAAGCAGATTAGTATAACTTTTTAAAATGGTAGTTCATCAAGAACTGATAAGAAAAGATAAAAACAAGGGTGGATATAGGTCTTTGTTTGAACCCTAGGCTTGAAGTTTTCAGTCAAAAAATGTTCCTTTTTTAGAGGAAAAAAACCCCAAACATCAGACATGACTGTATTTTTACCTTAGCTCAAGTTATACTATAAAATATTACTACTTCTCCAAAATAAATAATTTAATTTTTATGTATGTCATAGCAAATCATATATCTCTGTTCTGTTACTCAGTCATTATTTAGCACCATTTCAGTCAGGTTTTCTTAACATCTGGCTTTTAAGTTTGGTGGGTTGTTGTTGTGGTTTAACCTGGCAGGCAGCCAAATACCACGCAGCCGCTCGCTCACTGCCCCCCACGCCCCCGGGTGGGGTGGGGAGAGAATCGGAAGGGTGAGAGGGAGAAAAACTCGTGGGCTGAGATAAAGATAGTTTAATAGAACAGAAAATAGAAAATAATAATAATAATGATAGAATATACAAAATGAGTAATGCACAATGCAATTGCTCACCACCCGCGCTGACCGATAACCAGGTAGCGATCTGTACTTCCTGGATCACGCCTACCATTCATATACTGAGCATGACGTCACATGGTATGGAATACCCCATTAGCCAGCTGGGCTGGCTGTCCTGATTATGTTCCCTCCCGTCTTGTGTACCTAGCTCAGTCAGTAGGCATGGGAGCTGTCCTTGGACTAGGAGGACACTTAGCAACAACTGAAAACATCAGTGTGTTATCAACATTCCTCTCATACTAAATCCAAAACACAGCACGAGGAAGAAATTTAACCCTATCCCAGTCGAAACCAGGACAGTTGTTTGTTCCTTTTTTCCAGTAAGCCAATATTTTATCTCTTGTTCTGCTGTTATTTAGTTACTCTCCTTTGGATCTAGCAATATACACACAATAAATATTTTAACATATTTTTTTATCTAGAAAATCTTATTAGGAAAATAAAATAGCACGAACTACCTACAACTAGTTCTCACTCCCAGTTACAGTCAAGGTAAATTGAAGGTCTAGTTAGTGTTTCAAATTGTCCTACAGTCTAGGAAGCAATGGCTATAATATTATATGTTCTCCCTTTGAACTGAATAGCATAAGGATGAATTAAACTGGGCAGACTGGTATGAAGGATCAATATGCTGGGTACCAGGACTGCCATTCAGAGGGACCCCTACAAGCTGGAGGAATGAACCAACAGAAGCCTCATGAAGTCCAACGAAAGCGAATGCCAGGTTCTGCACCGGTGATGGAACAACACCATGCATCAATATAGGCTGGGCAATCACCTCACAGGCTGAAGCTTTGCTGAAGAGGAATTCAGGGTCCTGGTGAATGAAAAGTTCAACATGAGTCAACATTTTACTCTCGCTATGGTGAAGGCTCACTCTGTATGGTGAAGGGTTGCATTAGCAAGAGTGCAGCCAGAAGGTCAAGAGAAGTGATAATTTCCCTCTGCTTAGCACTTGTTAGACCACTTTAACACTCTGTTCACTTTTGGGCCCTACATTACAAGAGAGAGATTGACAGATTAGGGACATTGCAGGGAGTAGACATGGAATAAAGGAAACGGGACTACATAACAGTTGCACAAAAATTACAACCAAGTGCCAATGGTGTGATACTAGATGGAAAGCAAGTAATAGAGATGTATTTCCTTTGAGATAACCCTTACACGGGTAAAATTGCAGGAAATCATAATGATCAGTTCTGCCTACGCTGTCTTGAAGCAGCAGAGCCCAGACAGCTACTGGTTTATGCTGCAATCTCATATAAACAATCTAAAGACAATTTGATCTATGCTATCAGTTGTGGTAAGCTTCAAAATATTATATACTTAGTCATGTTAAGCAATCCCAATGGTTGAAAGATTTTCCCAAACTATGTTCCCCTTTTTATTCTGCACCCTTCAAGATACAGTTTTCTGATATTATTTCCATATGTGGCCCCATGACCTTATCATCCATGAAGATATAATTCCTTGATAGCACAACTAGCATTTCTCAGATGTTTCTTAACATTTTTTTAAAGATTTTTTTATTTTGGTAGAATTTTCCAGAAGTGACTTTCTGGTAGCCCCAGTGTATTCCAATATATTCTTGTTCAATGACCTGATCATGCATACATTCTTGTTTTATGGTCATTGAAAATTCATTCTACAGAGCAGTGGTTCACTAAAAGTGTTTGTGTGTGTGTATGTGCACCTGTGTGCATGCATGCATAATAGATTATGTTTTTGCAACTACTTTTCAATTATATGCATCTATCCATGGCAGTGTTACTGTTATGAGATCAAAATTATTTGCATAAATTATTTTGATTCTGTTCAGGATACAACAGTAAAATGAGAGACTAAGGGAAATGAGTGTGTTTAGTGTGGGGAAGAGAAGGGGTATCTAACTGTAGTTTTCATTTGCCTAATGGTTGGTTCTAGAAAATACAGTGCCAGACTCTACTCAAAGGTGCACAGCAACAGGACAGAGGACAATGGACACAACTTGCAAAAAGGGAAATTTTGATTGGACATAAAAAAAAAAAAAATTCTTCAAGGTAGCAGTAGTTAAGCACAAGAACAGGTTTCCCAGAGAGGGCAACGGTGGAACCTAAATTTTGCTCTGACTCTATGAATTCAGTAAAATAATACAATAAAGACTGGATGTGGGGGTTCTAGATTTAGTAGATGGGGAAATTTTCTGAAATATGAAAGCAAAGAAATAACAATACATTGAAAAATATCAAATACAGAATAAATATATGTTTGTTGTGTGAAAAATCAGATTACAGAATTCATTTCCATGGGAAGTGTTAAGTCAAGGGTTTAGAATTACGAAGGATTCTTAATAAGAATACAGCAAAAATCCTGTTAATATCGAATGGAAAATATCATACTTCTTAACACAAAGGCTTGAGTCAAAGTCTGTCAGTGATGAAATAAGACCTACCAAGGGAAGACTGTCTTTTCTTATTATTTTTCCCACACACCACCCCAAACTGATTTCAGTTAAAAGGAAAAGGAGTGAATAATGAATAAAGAAAGACAGCACGTTCATTTCAGGGAAGTATCAGCAGTGGGCTGATAGTATTTCTAAAGAATGTTAGGAGTGTTTCTTGTGTTAAATCTTCCATCTCTGCTACTGAGCCATGCACTTTGTTGCAAAATGAATGGCTGCCACATTATCTGATGGCCTTGAATTGTTCTCAGAGAAGACAAAGAATATTTAAAGTTCGGCGAGTCACAATAGTTCAAGCAATGCTTCAGCATGAACAGAGAAACACACTGAATTGTATCACTTCAGCCTGAAAAGTATGCATGAGAGCTATTGCATTCTGTTAGCTGCACAATGTTGAAGATTTCACATATGAAAAATATAGTTCTAAAAAATGCTCTGAGAAGGATGCTTGTATGCATTGCCAAAGCTTAGAGAAGTTCAGACTCAAGACAAAATAACTTTAATTAAGAGGTACTTTATGCTACAATTTGCATTGAAAGAAATGGATCAGTTGTATGAAATTATTCACATGGTTTTGGAGAAGAACTGCTACAAACCTTACACAAAGAATGTTATAAATACAGTCTCCATATCTGCAACGTGTGAAGGATCAAGAATATTATTAAAATACATCTACATCTTGCAGGTAGAGAAGCTGTTATTCCTGATTTTCAGACAAGGAACTAAGTAAGAGAGTATATTCACTCAGGTCTGTGCATCACTAACTTCTTCAAGCTCAGTCTCAGAGGGTGCATAAATCTGTTGCAGAACTGAAGTGAATCTCAACCAAGAAGATTAAGTGACTTGAGTTCGTAACAAAGACAGAACTACAGCATATTTCTTTTTCAGCCTAAATGTTATCAGAAGATTATTTTATCAGAAAATCACGCTTCTCCTCTTCAGGAGTTATACTTTGTGTCACCTCTGTTCCAAAGAGAGAAGGTCAAATTTTGAGGTGTAAATCTATACACCTGAGCTGATTTAAAAAACATAGTGCTCTATACAGCTGAGCTCATCCAATTTTGTCCTTATAATTTAAACTTCAGCATATTTATGCTTTCAGGTCATAAGCAGACTATAACTGCTGATAAACAATACAGTCCTTTTTGAGATGTTATAAACAGAAACAGCACACCGTTTATTAATAGAAGACACCGCTAACATGGCATATTTTTAGTTCTCCTTTCCTTCCAAGAGAATGATCCTTGTAATCTGACCAGAGACAAAGAAACCCATACATCTTGTACCTATACATAATAAGGATTTATATCTCCCTGCAATTTTGATAATTCTAAAAGTAACTGTATATCTTTGCTGACGTACAAACAGCTTTTTTCCATGTTCCTTAATTTTCTGTTGCTTTGTTGGGGATTCATAGCAGTGAAATGAATCTGTTGTTTGGAAACTGTGGTAAGAGTGATTCCCGGACTGGTGATGTGGCAAAAGCATATTCAAGTTCTGTAAGTTTTTTGTGTAATGAAAGTTTGTTTCAAATGATGGTAAGAATACCTGTGCTCCATATACACTTTAAAAAAAATAATGTTATTTATGGATTTGGCTAATTCTGTTGCCAAGTAGTTAAACTATTCCTTGTGTCTGATAACATAGACAAGATTTTTGAGTCAACAAAGATACTGAAGTGACAATGTCGCTTAACTCAGTGGTTGATTGTAATGGGTTTTTAGTTTCCATGCAAAATTATGTCATCCAAATGTATTACTAACTATCCTCAAAAGTAAAACCCTGCTTTATCCTTTTCTAGCAGCGTTCTCACCTAATGTTTGTACTCGTTTTGAGTCTACTCTATGCAGTTCATCCTAGGTACCGGCACCAGAATCTGACCACCAGCTGACCAAGGTGGAATGCGAAAAAATAGGATTCACAAATGCTCAGAGAAGCATTATATATCATACATGCATACCTGAAACTAGGAGAGGTCCAGCCTTGGGTTATTGTGTCTCCACACATGGATCCAGGGCTGAGTCTAGTAGTGTAATCTCAGTTCTTTGTGATGAAATTCTTTGCTTGCTTTCCCAACCACATATCAACTGTGTGAGACTGCTCATTTTCTTCTGGGGAGAATTGTGGAAGGTATGTTCCTAGTACACTATACTAATGTGGTAAATATCCTATTCATCTCTGTATGAAAAACAGGAAGAGTAAGATACTTTTTTTAGCTAGCAATTTATGTGTTGGCTATTGCATCTACTCATTACTGAGCCTGCTTTTTCAAAAGTTTATCTAAGGTAAATGGAACAAAAAATTCTGCATTTCAAGAAATTGGGCAACAGCTCAGGATTAACAGAATGCATAAAAATTGTTCCTCAAATTTTAAGAAAAAAGACAAATTCAGTATCCCTCAGTATATTTCCCATAATTATTTTATTTTTTATCCATACTCCAACAGGACTTTGCACATATATCTTGGTATATCTATTACTCTGTCTGATTAAGTATTTCACTTTTCTCTCATTTTCTTTATGCAAAAATGTTTCTGAATGATGGGTTCAAACTTTTTTCGAATGTTAGAATTTTCCTGAAAAAACAAACAAACAAACAAACCCACTCCCTTGGAGGACTATATCAGTACATATGTGTACTGTTATATGTATATCAATATATAAATATATTATTGGACACTTAACCTCAATGTTTTAGATATCACTGAACTATTGACAAGCCCTGCTCAATTGCTGCCTACCCCTTTAAGCAAATACATTTCTTGTGCTTCTAAGTTTCTTGCAGTCAGCATACAAAAAATTTGAAAAGCCCTGGCAGTTACCATTACTATTCATGGAATGTCTTTCATCTTTCTCTTTGCTCCGAACCAAAGAGCAGGAGAGGTCTGCCTTTGCTATGGTCTTAGGAAAATCTCAGTTGAACTTCAAGTCATGAAACTGAATTTATGAAAACCTAAGCATCACATCTTAGGATGGAAGAAGAGGGAGGTATCTCACTCATCTTGGTCAGGTTTTCAAGTTCAGGCCAGCTGTGGACCTTTTTTTTTTTTTTTTGTCTTCCCAGAGTGCCTTAAATGCTTTAACCTGTGTAATACTCAGGGTTTCCATATGCAATTCTGTAGTCTGCCTTTCCTCCAAGCTTTGTAACCATTCACGCAAGTTGGTGTGGCTTTTCCAAAGCTTCTGTAGTTTTCCTGTTTTCTCATGCTGTTGGTCTTGTTCTAATATTGTTATTGCCCTGCACCTGCAAACCCCGATATTGCTATGTCAGGTTGCCATTGGCTGAAGTGATTGTCACTGGCTTGAGAATCATGTTGTCTTTCCCCTCCATTTTTTCCTATCCCTTGTTTTGCAGGTTTATCCAATACTATGCATCCACAGAGATTATTGACCAGTCAACATGCAAAACCCTGTTCCTCCCAACCTCTGTCATATCATATTCCAGTCAGCACTAATAAGCAGGAACAACCATTAGGGAGTTTAGGCAGGTCCTGATGAAAACCTTAAAATTACTATAGAAAAAGCTTTATGGACGACCACTTGCTAGAGAGGAGAGGAATGCTTGCCTAGGAACCCTGTTGCATCTCCTCCTCAATGGCTGCTGGGAAGAGCTTTCCTTTCTTTTGCCACTTGAATTTTATCTACTCTATTGTTTTTTTCTTTCCCCTATCTCCTTTTCTCTCTTTCCACAATTTGTATTTTTATTTTTTCCCCCAAAGTAACAATAACCATTACTGTCAATGTGTGCCATTATCTATGGTCCTGATGAAGAAATATTTGTGCACGTAAGTCTGTCTCAACATCTTCTTTGCAAAAACTTGCAAAGGCACTTCCTTACTGAACTCTTTTTGAGATCTCCTTAGACTGCTAATTCTCTCACATACTTCAAGGGGCATCTTGAGCACTTAATTAAAGACTGAGAACTCAATCACCTACAGCATACATAGGTCACTTTTAACACCCATAAGTTTTTAGACACCTTGCTTAAGCTTGTAATAGAAAAACAGGGACTGGACCTCAGTTGTTTTGTTTGCAGTATTACTTCATTACATCTTCCACTGAAGATTAAATTCATCTAACTGTTTAAGGAAAAGATACTCGTTTCATGCTTTTTAAAAATTGTTCCTGCCTGCTCAAAGTGAGTGCCTTGTGATAGCACATGAAGAATAGTGTTTTGTTTTCTCTTTGCAGAGAGAAAAAAGCTTATGCAAGAAGAAAATGGGACCTGGAATTGGGTAGCAGTGGTAGCATATTTCTTGCTATTTTGTACCTTTATGCATGAAACAGATGAAGAAAGATAACTGAGATGTCTTTAAATGTCTGTTTAAAGCACTGAAAATAAGGTAGGGCAAAGCAGGATCTGGAATCTCTATGAATTCCAATGCTTTTTTTATGCCACTATTAGCCATTCCTGAGGAAACACAACAAAAAGAGAGTTAAAGCAGGAAAGCCATCTAATTTTGAGCTGTGTAACTTGTAAAAGTTCAATCGGTTCTGTAGAAAAAGATAAAGAAAACTTCTCATCGTGCCTATATTCTGTGTGCTCAGTGTACACAGACAATGCGTAAATTCTAGCTGGCAGTAATATTTGTATATTGTCATGTAATTATCTGAAAAAAAAAACCCCTGAATTCTGAATTATTAAGAAGTTGTATTCATCCTATCATTTATCTAGGCATTATACCAATTGTGTGAAAATGCTTGAAATCATCTTTTTTAGGTTTCTTTTTTTAAAATTATTTAATATAATTTATAAATAAGAACATGTTTTCATGAAGCATAAATAACAAAAAAATCTACACTGAACTTCTTTTCCTACAAATACTTCCATGTACCATCTGACTCATCTGGTAAATGTTTCCCTGTGTTCTGTTGGAAAACATGGATCACATTCAGCTCTGGATTCAGTCACTCAAATATTAGTTTTAATAAAACAGGTGTTTACACATTAGCTAGGGACCCAAGCTCCGTGACGGTGTAGTTATGAGAGTCTATATTTCTTCCCGAAATAAGCGCTTACATTTGGTCAGCTCAATTGCTCTTCAGACTCCATTGATAGGAATCTCTCTCCCAAACAGAGACACTGTCTGTCCTGCTCCAGAAGAGAAGATGTCTCCCACCAACCCTGAACATATTCCATATAGTTGGCTTGGATTGCTTCAGGCACCCATGTATAGGCAAATGAACCGAACCCTTAAGTAAATCCCAACCTTTATGACTCAAAATACATCTTTATAGTGATATCAGGGTCAGAAGCAATTAGGATGAGAATTGTGGTCACATTAGAAAGACTACTTGAAAGATGGAATGTCAAAGATCAGCATAGGAAATCTAAATCTTTGTGTTCTGTCAAAGCCTAGTGTTTATTAATAGAAGGTATTCATTGAGAGACTGTTCAACTGCATGTCTACTGTACTTTTAACCCCAGTAATTCACACTGCTTTAAAAACATGTTGTCAATAAGCATTTAAAATCACTTTGATAACTGAAATTAAAGCATTTGTGGGATAAAATACAAGTAATGTTCCAGCAATGTTCATAAATGTTATTCATCACGAATGCCATAATGTTTATAATTCCAGCATAAACAGAGAAAAAGTGAGGACATCCTGTTCTGCAAGTGAAGAAGCAAAGTGTACTACGAATTCTCTTTTCAGCTCTTTCAAAACTGGAACATTGCACTGCAAAACTGAAATTGCAAACTCCTAACATCCTTTCAAAGCAAGTATATTATCTTAATGAGTTGTATATTCTGATATCACCCATTTTTTCCTTGAATTTTCTTGAAATGTATTGTCTCTATCTTTGGGTGAAACTGACTTCTGAATTTAGGATGTTGCATTGCTAGGATTTCAGTGCCAGGGTTTCTCATTTGGGACTGTTCTTCCCATTCTGTTCTCCTTGATCTGATTTCTTACCATTAACTACTTGCAGGTTAGTCTTCTTTAGGATTCAGTTTCACTTTTTTCCTGCATTGCCAAGTTTGGAATTTTATTTTCTTTCAAGGGTCCACCAGACTTTATCAAGGACACACAGATGAGACAGAATTATTGCAAAAAAATCTCTGGAAATTCAGCTTTAATAAAATTTGTTAGACTCTGAGTTCTGAGAAAAAAGAAGTCCTCTGTTTAACACAGGTAATGTACAGTGTGATTTTCTCTTTAAGTTAAATGGCAGTGATTTCTTATAATGATTTGACTCGCAGAGGCGATCAGCTCCGGTGCAGGCACGTCCCGCAGCGGAGCGACGGATCGCAGCGCGCAGGCGGTTTCGTGAGCCGGGGAACCTACAGGGGGGCGCACGAACCCACCGGGAGGCGGCAGCTCTCACCACGGCGGCTGATGAGGCCTGGGCGGGGCCAGGAGTAACGGCGGCCACACCCCGCTCCCACTAAAGGCAGCCCCGGGGAGGACCAGCGACCAGGAGCCCTGCGACCAGGACAGGCAAACAGGGCCTGGCGCGGCAGTTCGCGCGGGAGGGCACGCAGGGAGGGCGCCTCTT
>NW_009225836.1:0-655 GCF_000690835.1 Fulmarus glacialis
CGGGCGCCCACGGCACCACGGGTGCGGGGAACATCACTGCACCGCCAACGGCCGGCATGCCCTCACTGCCGCGCACCGGGGCTGGCCCAGGCGCCCCGGACCAATAACCCTCATTTTACACCAGTTCCTTCCCTGTCTCCCCCTCCGGGTTCACTTGCAGAACATCCCACCCCAGCGCCCTGGTGAAGCCTCGGCAGACCAAGACCAGCAGCCACAGCTCCGCAGCGCTGGCTGCTTGGCCGAGGCTCTGCAGGGGCAGCAATGATGCTCGGGGGGGGTTTCTGCGAGGGAGAGCCCCCCCCCTGCGGCACTGCAGGGACGTACAGTCCTGGCCTGGGGACCGCTCCATTGCCACGAGAATGAGATGTCACCCACTCTGCCTTGTAGGGCCAGGGCAGGTAGAGCTGGTTGAATGATATGTGAATAATTTATTCTGCAAAATTTGCAATAGTTTCCAAATAAATTATTCAGGCAACATCTTTTAATTACTCAGCCAGCTGTAACTGCAGGAACAGGCTTGGGAAGAGACACTTATTTCAGACACCCACATCTCTGGTAGAAAACATGGGGAGAAATATCACTGTAAGGAATGCCCAAAGCAGGAGGGAACACAGCCTTTTCAGGCAGCTTGTTCTGGCCACAGAGGTCACGGCCA
>NW_009225836.1:697-3604 GCF_000690835.1 Fulmarus glacialis
CAGGACAAGGCCCTTCCTCCAGCTCCAGCAAGAGCTGTACCCTGGAGAAGTGGGCCAGGCAGCTCCGGAGCGGCCGAATGCCGCAGGATCGTGGAGGGATGCAATGCTCGGGGGTGCATCTCCTCCCCTCCCAGTGATGGGGAGGACTCCTGCAGGTCTCCACCAGGAAAGCCCACCACCACCAGTCCCACCACCGCGTGGCATGGCCCTGCTGAGCTCTGCTGCTGGCCAAAGGGGTGGCATGCACAAGAGGATGGTTTCTGACTCTCTGCTCCCAGGATTGTGTTTGGGGTAAAACCAGCTCCACACCAAGCAAAGGGTGACGGTGCCCCATCAGCAGCTCCCCAGGGAAGGCAGCGGCTGAGGCAGACCGCAGCCCAGCTCCAGGTCTGCTCCCCACCTCCGGGGTGGTTCCAAAGGGACGCTGCTCCCCCACACCCCAGAGCAGCCCACCCTGCCCAAAAGGGCTGGGCTGGCCTCACACCTCGGGCACGGGAGATGCTGCACAGCCCTACGCGAAAGGGCTGCAGCCGGCCCCACCACCTGCCCGGGGTCCTGTGCCTGTTCACGGCTGGTACCCAGGTTTTCATGGGAGGGCAAGATTAATATGCTGGATAAACAAAGACCAGAAAGTTCTTTGCTAAATACGCAGTGCCATATGGGGGTTCACTTTTATGTTAAAAAAAAAAAGCCTACAACAAAACCCACTCCTACCCTGCTCTTAAAGAGCTCACACGGGCTGCCAAATCCTTTACCTTCATCTCTGAGTAAGCAAGGCCATTACAACATATTCAGCGCAGATAATTCTGCTTCCCATTGCCCACCAAAGAAAAAAACCCTTCTGAAAGCCCTGCTCATTGCAAGGAGAGGTCAGAGCTCAGCCACCTCATCCCAGCCCAATCACCTCACCATAGCCTTGGCAAGCAAAACGCTGTGCCACGCCAGCAGCACCCCCTATTTCACACCTCCTGGACAGGATTTTGGGGAGGGGAAGGCTCTCGGGCTGACCTGCAGTGCTCATCTTCCTCCCTCCAGCAGCACGCACCATCCCCGGCTGGGAGCAGCCGCATTCCAGCCGCATTCCAGCACCTGGTGCTTGGATTAACACCCTCGTGCATTAAAACATTTAATTAATGCTCTGCAGAAGAATATATTTGCACATGCTTAAACAATAGAAAAGGCACAGGACTCATTATGGCTGCATCTTCCTGGGCCCGGTGATTATTAATTAATGCACTTCCAGGTCGTTTATCTAATCACAGCATAATTGGTTTCAGTTTTGGTCAATGTTTTACTTCATCAGCTCAGTAAACAGCAAGGCTCTGGTCCCGGCAGCCTCTGCCAATGCTGCAGGGGCAACAGGGGTCTCGGCTGTAACCCCGAGCTGACGCCGCGCTCCCCCGGGTCCTAACGGGGGTCTCGGCTTCACAGGAGGCACCAGGGACGTCAGCATGTTGCCGAGACTCCCAAGAGAGAAGAGGGAACCCGACATCGCTCCAGCAGCCCTTGCACGAGGACAGGGCGCACTCTGCTTTCACACACACACAGGTCAAAGTCACCTAAACATGCTGAATATTCTCCATCTCCCATATATACCCCAGAACTTGCAGCATAACCCTATCATGTCTCTTCTGCATTTTAGTCCCTGTAGACCACCACTTCCCTAAGTGACGAACTGCCCGACCCCCAGCTTGGCGCAGGGAGCTCCCCACCGGGACGCACCGACACACGACGGGACACACCGACACGCGACGGGCTGCAACTCCTGCCTGAACAGAGTAGCAGGAACAGCGAGCTCTCGGCCGCAGGAGAGGAGCAAGGCAGAAGCAGAGTCTTCCATGCAACTTACTGTCTCACCATCTCGGAGAAGCAATAAATTTAATGGCCTCCAAGCCCAGCCTTCATATGCTCTCACTCCTCCGTTTCCCAAACTCAGATATTCACATCTCTTAATACGAGAGGCTCAGAATAAACTGCATCGGGAAGCTTTTCTATAATGGAAGCAAAAATGTGCAACGCCTTGATGACATTTTAATTTGCTACAATTTCCCACTTTATTCAGCAGTCTTTTCCCGCTAATAAGATACTTGATCAAAGCCCAGACCAGAACACAGACTGTAAATACACAGTTGCTCTTGTCCAACATCAGCCAAACGATGCCCTGCCACGCTGCATCACGTCTGCCTCCCACACGAGGCGGTTCAGACACGCACCCCACGCCGGGCCCACTCCGCAGCATCCCGACACCACATCCTAGCCAGACCTCACACACCGGCGGGTGCGGATGTGCCGTCCCGTGTGCTGGGATTGCTGTTACCTTCACAAGTCTCTTTTTTCTTGTTTCCTTCAGAAGAAATGGTGTGTTGCTGTTGGCGCCAGGCTCAGAGGAGAGCAGCCCCATCCTCCCTGCGTTGCTGCCCTTGGAGCCGGCAGGATCTGACTTGTGGACACAAACTGACACAGACCAGCTCCAGGGAATCCTCTCTATATTTAAGGCAAAGCCAAGAGTTGTAACAATCTTGGAGCGGGGAATAATAACGACAAGTATCTGCAGATGTGCTGGGTGTAAAGGACCAGATTCCCCGAGTGACCAGGGTAAAAACTGCCCAAGTCAATTAAGTGTCTTTAAGTGATATTGAAGTGAATTAACTTGCTATGGCAATGACACATCCCAGAGCACTGCTAGCTACCCAAATTTTGTTTACCAGGCCCAAAAGATGACTTCTCTTTTGTCAAGCAGCTCAAGCTAAATAACCCAGCCCACGCTACCTACTTAGTATGACAAAGCTGCGAGCGGGAGTTCACTGCGGTTTACGCGGCGGGTGAGAGAAGCAGAGATCTCATTTCGCCACCCAGAGCCGTCCCCGGGCTGGGCTGCCCTCGCCCCCCGCTGCCGCCCCCAGCACC
>NW_009225836.1:3943-4608 GCF_000690835.1 Fulmarus glacialis
CTCCAAACAAATCAGCCATTTCTAGCCCGCTGCTTGGGTTTTTCCAGCCTCAGGCACTCACTCCCTGGGTCCGGTCTGTCCAGCGCTGAAGGTAAGCGCTTTTAACTCCAGCCAGCCCAAACGCACAGAAATGCCGGACATCCAAACACGTTCTCCTGCTGCTCAAATCCATCTCATCTAATCAGGCTCTGAGCCAAAGCCTGCCTCCTACCAGGAGGCTGCGCGGACCCCAGCACAGCCGGAGCCGCTCCGCGCCGGGGACCAACGGCCAAACCAACCCCACAGAAGGCGCGTGCCCGAGCCAGGGACGTCAACCTGCAGCTGGTTCCCCTTCGCACCAAGCAACGCCCTGAGGGTCCCGACACGCAGAGCCCGTCCTGGTGAGGGGAGGCAGCATGCGGGCCGGGCCGTCCCAGCCGGCTCCATCTCGGGGCCTCGCTCACGCCCCCGGGCTTTCCACGATCACACAGTCCCCACGCACCTCGCGTTGATGCTTCAAAAGAGAAGAAGTGCTTGCCAAGAGCGTGCAGCTGAGTGCTTTGCTGGATGAGATGCAGATTGTTTTGTGCCCCAATTAACAGAAACCTCCTGTATTTTGGAAACTGCCTTTGGCTGGTGGAGCTGCGAGCCCTGTCCCCAGCCTGGAGCTGGGGGGACATGCTCCA
>NW_009225836.1:4652-5052 GCF_000690835.1 Fulmarus glacialis
CCACAGGCATTAGGAAGGTGCCATTTATTTGTCCAGGTGCCCTATTATTAGAGAAAGCCACACATTTTTAATCACTGGTAACACCACTAAATCCCGGTGCTTCAGCAACCCCCGAGCAGCAGCAGACAATGGCAATGCACGGCTCTGATTGCAGCGTGCAAAGCTGCACTCCCGGGTGCACCCATTATACAATTACATTCAATGTATAGCGTGAAAGGAGCTGTAACAGAGCCGCCCTCTGAACATAAAGGAGTGATTAACACCACAGACCCAAGAGCTGAGAAGCTAATTAGGAGGGTCAGCTCTGTGGGTTCCCACTGCTGCTGCTCTGGGCACAGCCCTGCAGACTGGCAAAGCTGCGGCTGCGCCGGACCCCAGCCCCAGTCAGCCCCGTCCGTCG